>NC_083291.1:28898474-29062383 GCF_963506605.1 Zootoca vivipara | reverse complement strand
TCCCGGAAAATTCACTGTTATATCTGTACTGTACCTCAGCCAAGCTGAGTCAGAGCTATATTTCTTTACCACGTTTCAAAATATTGCCTCTAAGAGTTTATATTGTGATACATTCATTATGTTGAAGGTCACATTCACGATGTAAAGTTACAGTCGTACCCTGGTTTTCGAACAGCTTAGTTCTCAAACGTTTTGGCTCCCGAATGTCGCAAACCCGGAAGTGACTGTTCCAGTAACGGGGGCTTCTACAGCTTCCAATTGGCTGCAGGAAGCTCCTGCAGAAGCCGCGCTTTGGTTTCCAAACGTTTTGGAAGTCAAACGGACTTCTGGAACGGATTCCATTTGACTTCCAAGGTACGACTGTACTAGGTAGCACAGTCCAGGGTTCAAAACTCCCATTGTTCTAAGCACATTTTGCAACAATGAAATTCATTAGTGCAAGCAGTTTCTGAGCTTGGCGCAGTACTGCGCCTAAGATTTCAGATTAAAACTGCAGAGTAGAAGGAAAGGAGGACCTTTTCCCTGCCTCCCCACTCTCTGAAGACTGGAGAAGAGGCCTTCTTAAGAATATTAAGGGGGTGGACAGGGGAAGCTAGACCATGTGAAAAATGTACGTAATATTTTAGCTGCAGCTCATTCATTTTCAGCTTTGTTATAAAAAGCACACCTAGACATTCCATTGTTGTGCCCACAACCTAGGTTTAAGGAGCCATTTAGCTCCCAGCTTTCATATCTCTGTTTCTAACACTGGCACAGTCATCTTAGAAGTGATGTGTAACTGCCGTGACCCATAAATACCAGCTGAGATGCATTGCAGCTAGTTTTGAGGCTGGTGGATAAGGCCCTTGTTGGAAGAATATATTTCTTGAGAGTGTCCTTAATTCTGACTCATCTTCTGGTTTTTCTGTCCTAGAGGTCTTCCCAGTTGGCTTGGCATCACGTGCTACAGCTTGGGCATCGGTACGTCCTCACTGCTCTTAAAACATCTTGCCTTAAAGCTTCTGGATTGAGGGTGTTCATCACCAGCTCCTCCTCACACCTGCTACCTTACTGTATGGAACGAGTGATGGAGCAATCTTTGGACAGTACTTCAGAGGGAAGTCCAACTGTGTCTGTTTCCACCAAGGCCTGTGAGCAGCTGAGCAGCTCGTTGGAGCTGGAGGAGGAAGCGAATACGGTGGTTCCAGCTCGGAAGTCCCAGATGATCTCCTATGCAGTAAGCAAACAGAATCTCCAGCACCGAGAGAGCCTCGCCCTGAACTTGGTTCCTCTACCTTGGGGATTCAAGAAGGTGTCTTTGGATTTCTCCACGGCAGGGCACATTGTTTGTAATGTTTCCTTTCTCTGTTCCTTTTCCAGGGCACTATCACCCAGGTGCTAAATGCCCAAGCTGGGCTCTATGAACTGGACAACAAGTTAACTCTGTGTCTTGCTTATCAGCAGATGTTGAATTCTGGCCGTGGGCTCCGACCAGGAGCAGGCGTAGAGGTGAGACTAAGGTCCTAGAGTTGGCGCTTTAAGAAGAAGCAGAGTTGGTGCTTTCAGACGATGCTGAGTAGGGTTGGGTGATACCTGGGTTTTCAACATAAATATATCAGCAGCTAAATACTACGATATGCTGATATATCACGACGTCTGACTCTGGAATGTTGCTTCCTCCCAACCTTCGAGAAGGAAAAAAAAGCTGAGATACATCGCCCAACCCTACTGAGCAAGCCGCCATACTACTCTGGCTCACATGAGCTGGGCGGGCATCAGGGTTTTGTTGAACTCAGCTGGCGGGTGGGAAGCTCCCCCCACCCACCCCCAGCTCAGCAAGCCCCTATGCTGCTCTAGCTCACATGAACCAAAGGGGCGGGGAGCTTCCTCAAAGGTGCTGGCAGGCAGGTGGAGCCCGGTAAAGTGCTTTCCGGAACATTCTCAGGCTCCGCCTACCTGCCTGCACCTTTGCTGTCTGCGGGCAATTTGAGCCATATCAAATTGTTTGAAACCGGTTGAAAGCCATACCGGTTTCAGACAATTTATAAATACATCGCCCAGCTCTTATGATGGAATCTGGCCTAGCCATTGCCCCATTCCTTCAATGCAGCACAGCCAAGGGCAAGAACTGCAGCTGACCTGAGTTAAGAGATGCTTGTTGGGAGTGAGCATTATCTTGTCTCTCTTTGCCCAAGCTGCTTCCGTGGTGCTTCTTAAACCTCAAAGGAGTAATGTTTGACTGGTGGGTTATCGGGTGAAATCATTTGGTCTTTTTTATGGAAACTGCAGTAGTTTTAAGAACTTGCTGTTTCCTTTATGCTGATCTGTCTGCTTGTCTTACAGCTCCAAGACGTCCACCTTGTGCAGAAGCCCTTAGCTGCCTCGCCTTCTGTACTTGGAGCTTGCCTGCGTAGCATGGTTGTGCTGAAGAGCTTTTCGGCATGCAGCACATTATACCAGCCTGTAGCCTCCTTTGGGAATCTTTATATTCAGCTGCTTTTGCGTTTCAATTTGAGCCTGCCGCTCTATATCTGGCTGGTCAGCTTGCTAGAGACTTTTGAGCAGAGGTGAGTGAAGTGTAGGTGGGTTCCCACGGATGATAACAGAAGAACCTTTATTGAAATACATAACTGGGAAACAGGGGCAAAGCAACTGCTTATATACATTCCTGAAAGCCTGGGCCACTCCCACTCCCAACGTGATTGGCTGTCTAAACTTCCAAGTTGCGAATCACGACTCAGAGTTCAAGGGCCAATGGCAGAGGCCAAGTCCTGAAATGTTCTGTGATTGGACATCATGTATCAAATCAGAACACAGGAGCTCAGAATCCTTAGTCCAGACTCAAGCTCAGGCAAACATAGACCACTGAATACATAACAGTGAGCACTGTTGAACTCATGGCATGTGACAGTATGAAGAAGCTGTGCAGCTTTGACTTCAGTTGGAAACCAATTCTTTGGAGCTATTTTCCAATCGCTGTTGTAATTTGTGGGTGGAATTGTCTCCCTTAGCCAAGATCTTTGAATTTAGAAGCTCTGTAATGATGGAAGACATTGATGGACATTCTCAAGACATTTAAACCTTGGACATTGTCCTTTATTTTCCCATATTTGGAGGCAGCGAAGGGACATACCAAATGAAACCAAAGGAAGCCTCTTTCTGCCTCCAGATATGGGCAAATAAGGGATCATTTAATTTAATTCATTATATCATTTTATTATCTAACATAACCGAATCTTTTAAACTTTCATATGGGAAGGGCAATATTTATGGATCAAGAAGCATTCTTGTGACTTTAGATAATAAAACAATTTGATGAAATGAATGAAGTTTAAAATTATAGTTATTTTTTCTTAATGATAATTTTATCTTATCTTTTTGTTGTTGTTGTAAACCATGTTGTGGTTGTTTGGTTTTATGGTCAGGTGGTATATAAATTTTATGAAATAAATAAAATCATGCCCACATCAAAACAGGCATCCTCTTATGATTTTTATAAGCAGTTGTGTTAAGAATAATGAGTGGTATTCAGCCAAGTTGTCCTCATAGGAAACCCATTGAAATTCATGAATGTGACTAAGTTACATTTGTTAATTTTAATAGGTCTGGTCTGAGTAAAGCTTAACTGAACACCACCCATTATTTTTTTAAAAAAATAGCTGTGTGATCAGGAGCATCCAACATTGCTGCCTGTTACTCTACTTGGTAGGGACATGGATGGTGCTGTGGGTTAAACCACAGAGCCTAGGGCTCGCCGATCAGAAGGTCGGCGGTTCGAATCCCTGTGACGGGGTGAGCTCCCGTTGCTCGGTCCCTGCTCCTGCCAACCTAGCAGTTTGAAAGCACGTCAAAGTGCAAGTAGATAAATAGGTACCGCTCTGGCGGGAAGGTAAACGGCGTTTCCGTGCGCTGCTCTGGTTCGCCAGAAGCGACTTAGACATGCTGTCCACATGACCTGGAAGCTGTACGCCCCGCTCCCTCGGCCAATAGAGCGAGATGAGCGCCGCAACCCCAGAGTCGGTAACGACTGGACCTAATGGTCAGGGGTCCCTTTACCATTTTACTCTACTTGGTACCCAGGCAGAGGGCCTTCTCAGTTGTGGCACCCACCCTGTGGAACATCCTACCATCAGATGTCAAAGAAATTAACGACTATCTGACTTTTAGAAGACATCTGAATTTTTTTATGTCTGATGTTTTATTGTATTTTTAATATTATGTTGGAAGCCACCCAGAGTGGCTGGGGAAACCCAGCTAGATTGGTGGGGTATAAATTATTATTATTATTATTATTATTATTATTATTATTATTATTATTATCTATTATTATTATCATACCCCCAAATTAAGACCAATCACTCAAGGCCCCGTTACCTTGAGACTCTGACCTTCCCACAACAACGCAGGACCTTTGTGGAGCTAAGATTCCACAGATGCCCTCAGCATATTTAGAGGGGAGATACTGGGGAATTCCCCATATGGATCACAAATGTATATATGGATGCAATCAGCTAAAGGACATTACACACTATCTGCTGATTTGCACAGGAAGTGACAGTAAACATCTATACATTACCAGGGAGCCAAATTTGCTCTGGCAGCCAAGAAGCTATGTTCCAGCTAAGCAAAGGCACTCCAATCTTAAATTTTAATGTTGTCAATTTATTTTACGTTGTAAACTGCTACAGGTTACATTGTATACGTTTTAGAGGAAAGTTTCCCTTTTGTTCTCTGTCGGCATTTGGCTATATACAATAAAAAAAATTGACTGACTTTGATCACTGATTATATTAAAGGTTTATAACAGATTAAAACCCTGACCCAACCCCTGATAATTTCACATAGAAGATGGCAGTTAAGAACATAGTACTGAAGAACTCGAGAACAAAGTGGGAGGGTAAAGAAGGACTTCTATCACAGAAAGTATGAAATGTCCCGTTGTGTGGGAATATCTTAGACTGACCTTTTCTTGGATGCGTACATTCACATCCCATAACCTTTTCCCTTACTGTTGTCTTGGCTTGTTCTGTGCTTCCTTCCTACTATCTCCACCTGTCGTTTGCATTTTCCCCTTCCTGGGGTTTTTATTTCAGGGTTGCATGAACTTGGAAGGTTCTAATGTATCTATAATTCCTCCTAGGTTTTGTTGTTCCCTTCCGAACCAGCAGTCGTTGCACTGCTTTAGCCACCAAGCCCTGGGGGCAGCAGAGAAGTTTATTGTTCCTATTCTGAATGTTCTGGTGCCGCTCGGAAAACAAGAGAGAAACATCCATCAGGAGATTCTGGCAGAAAAGCACCACTGCCCCCTAGAGCAGGTAACTCTACTCCTACTGTGCAGGGGAACGGGTGGCGCTGTGGTCTAAACCACTGAGCCTCTTGGGCTTGCCGATTGGAAGGTTGGTGGTTTGAATCCCCGCGACAGAGTGAGCATCACACCCCATAGTCAAATTCTTCTGGACTTAACTGTCCAGGGGTCCTTTTCCATTACTTTTAGCTCCATGAATGAAGGACTTGCTAGTAATGTTGAGAGGATGCCAACAATTCAGCGAACTGGACTTTCCCCATGTTTCTCAGGTATTAAATAGTTGCCGTTTTTCACCAAACATATCAGAACCTTGGGTACATCTAGGGTGGCGCTGTGGTCTAAACCGATTGGAAGGTCGGCAGTTCAAATCCCCACGACAGAGGGAGCTCCCGTTGCTCTGTCCCAGCTCCTGCCAACCTAGCAGTTTGAAAGCACGCCAGTGCAAGTAGATAAATGGGTACCGCTGCGGTGGGAAGGTAAACAGCATTTCTGTGCGCTCTGGTTTCCATTACGGTGTCCCGTTGCACCAGAAGCAGTTTAGTCATGCTGGCCACATGACCTGGAAATCTGTCTGTGGACAAACACCGGCTCCCTTGGCCTGAAAGTGAGATGAGCACCACAACCCCATAGTCACCTTTGACTGAACTTAACCGCCCAGGGGTCCTTTACCTTTTTTGCTCCTGATTGTAGCTCTGAGTGCTTCTATCTCTTCCTGGAGATAAGGATAATTTGAGCCTCTCAATCCTTTCCTAGTATCAGAGTTTGGAGCCGCCATGTCAGATTCCACCTTTCTCTCTGCTGTCTGCTATGGCTGAGAAGAAATGCTGGGAAAGCCTCAGTCCACTGCAGCAACTGAACTCAGTCCCCGAGCTCTGCAATGTAAACGCCCAGGAGCTGAATCTCAGATTGGCCTGGTCCTACTCCAGTTTATCTGCTGAGAGCTTTCAGCCTCGGATGGTAAGTGCTAAATTCAACTTCCTAAAAACAGCAATGTTCCTGCACTTGCTAGGGGTTGAGCTAGATGACCCTCTTCCAGGGACTGTGCTGAGGAGGGCTGCACTGAGGAGGAATGGTGGGAGCCATCCCCTGCCCCCCCTCCCCCTGATCCTGAATCTTCCCAGGAGCAGGAGGACAATATAGATTTGGAACAGTGGTTTGCAGAGGGGTATAGTTCAGAAGGCAGAAGCTGGGAAATACTGGATGGGGAGCAGCTAGGAGAAGAAACACTGGAAAAGAGAGGGTTAACAGGTTCACAGTCATTGGACAGCATTCCTCCAGCGCCTTTCCCCAGGTCAAGAAGAGCTCAGAAAGTCTCAGAACAGAAAGCGCAGAGGGTACAAGCTCAGATTACAAGATGTAGGAGTGACGTAGATTAATAGAGACGGAAGGGGTGTAAGCCTTAATTGGGAGCACCGCCATTCTGGGTAGATCCCGTTGTGTTATACAAATGCTTATTATTTCATTACAAAGAGATCCCTGGAAAATGTGTGGGAATAGCATCATTTAATCATTAAGTCTGGTCAGTGTTCTTCACCTTTTTCTTTTCTGTTTTTTTTGGGTGGGTAGGTGTTGCTCGGGTGGCTAGACTATTCCAGCAGTGGCTCCCTCAAGTTACAAGACAGAAGTAAAGCACTCCCTTGTATAATATTTCACAGAGATGGCCGGCCATTTGCTGATACGTCTTTAGTAGGTGTGTCCATCCTATATCAATTATATGGTTTGAATGCTCTTAAAAACCAACAATATGATGCTGGCTCTTAGGACTTAGAAATTTTTTTCACAGCTTTGATTTTGAGAGTATAGCTTTCTTCAAAAGAAACTATTGTATTGGATCTTTAAACAAAACCTGCGAAGATAGATTAGCACATAGTAAGAGCATAGTATAGTATTCTAAACGAACTTCCAAAATACAATACTAAGACAGCTTTTACATTTGAACAAAGTTGCCAAAATAGATTGTTACACATCATGATAAAAAGGTCTGACACCTGACAAGGAAAACAAATAGCCTATTCTTAGCCATGCAATCTTCACCAACCAAGTCAAGAAAATGCCTTTTTTTAAAAAAAACAAACCAACTTTGTACTAATTAAGAAGCATGGAAACAAATACTTGCAATTCCTAGGACTTCAGAGAGGGGTGAAATAATGTTGCCTTTAATTTTTAAAGGGCTCTTGATTATCTGTGGTTTAATCTTGCTTTGGGATCTAGCTCTGGGGTGCAGCGGAGAAGGGCTGTGCAACATTAGGGACAAACATATCGTAACTTGTAAATAGCCTTTGTTGGCATAAGTTAAAACAGTAAAATCATAAAATCATACAAAGTCATCCAGATACATTGCTAATCCAAACACATACAATATATAAAAGACTAGATAACCACCACTGAATAAATCAGGCATCTTTAGATTTAGCTGTAAAGATCTCGGCTAAGTACCCTGAAACAATCTTGGTAGTTTTGAGAGTATCATCCCTCAGCAAATATTGGATTACAGACTCTCTGCAAGTCGATATTATGAGGGAGTCTCTAGGAGACCTCTGCAAATTTGCGGGACAGCGGGAAATCCTTGCTAAATTTCTGATGCTGCTGAGGTCTGTAGCTTGGTGAAAGGTCTCATTTTATCTTGCCCTCCAGCACGCCTGCCCCTTCCCATAACTGGAGTCCCCCTCTCCCCTATTTTACCTTCGTAAACAGATTGCTAACTTTGTCTCAAGCAGCTACAGATGGAAAGCCACTGGTGTCCATACTACTTTGTGCTCAAAGGAGGATTCTCACAGCTAAGCCATATTTCCCAGTCTCTGCCCCTGGAGTTTGGGGGATGAGTTTGGGGGATGAGAAATAAGAGATTTAGCACAGAGAGTAGAATGACTTGCTTTAGATTTGAGGACCAAGGCTTCTGCAAGCACCTACATCTGCTTCACAGTTAAGACTTTTTATTTAGCCAGCTTTGCTTAACTGTTGACGTGGTCTCTATTTCTATTATTGTTGTTTGCTTATTGCAGGGTGCCTCCTGCAAGTAGAAATATTTCAGTTTGTAATGGAGCAATTCCTTCGAAGTGATTTCCCTTCTTGGCAGCAGCTGGGGTCACACGAGCACATAAAGGAGAAGAAAACAAGGCAAGTCTCCCTCTTTCTCTGAGTCCCCGAAAGATTGAGAACCATGGCAGGGCCTCGGAGTGGTACAAAGCACACAGGTGAAAAGTTCTAATATAGAAGGTTCTCCTCAAGCGGTGGAGGAGGAATTAGGAAGCTGCCCTGCCTGTTTTGATTTGGGGCTGGCGGTGGCAGCAGCAAAGCAGGAAGAAATATTCAAGGCCAGTCATCTTCAAGCTTTTCAGGCTGGAGGTTCATTTTAGCCCAAATAAGCTACAAAACCGACATTGCAGTGTGAAATGCTCCTATGTGGGAGACCCACTTCTCTGTTCCGTTGAGAACCCCCTCTCCATTTCCCTCCAAAGTCTTTGCTGTTGTAACTCAGCAAACCTTGTGAAAACTGGAAGCAGCAATCAACAAAAAAGTCCTGCCCAACAGAGAGATGTTTTTAGCAAACGCACACCGAAAGGCTTCCCTCTGCTGTCCTTTTCCACAGCTGTGTTTACAGTGGTACCCTTGTTCTCAAACGTCTTGGTACTCAAACAATTTGGAACCCAAACACTGCAAACCCAGAAGTAAGTGTTCCGGTTTGCGATCTTTTTCCGGAAGCCAAACGTGCTCCGTTTTGAGTGTTACGCTTCCGATTTGAGTGCTATACTTCCGTTTTGGGTGTTACGCTGAGTTCTGTCTGTTTTTGCTATTTATTTTGTGTTTTTGTTTTTGCAGCTCTTTTTGCTTTGTTTTTGTGACTGTGTGCAACCCAGTTCAGCTACTGATTGACTGACTGTGTGACTGCAGTACATTGTTTATTGCTTTCATTTTATGGATCCATGGTCTTGTTAGGTACCGGTAGTAAAATTCATATTACCGGTAAATTGCTGTTTTAGGGGTTGTTGTCGTCCCGTCTCCCCCCAATAACATTTCAACACAAAAACAAAAAAGCAAAAATAAAATATAATTAAAAAAGAAAGAAAGAAAGAAAAATATAACAATTCTTACATTAACTTGACATTGTGGACTTCCTTGATTCCCCCCACACTGGGTCCATTTATTAAATCTAAATTAAGCAATTTTCCTTTATCATCTTAAATCATTCTAACACAATTTTTCCATTATTTCACAACCAATTCTACTCTACACAAGGAAAAAAAAAACATCAACTATCCTCAACCTATAATTCATTAATTAATCCAAATCTAAATTTATTTTCCCATCCATCTCTAATTCTTCCTTTAGCCTCACAATTTATACCCCAAATTTTTTCCATACATTCAGATATTATTTCTTTGATCATAATAACCTTTAACCACATTTATCTAATTCTACCCCGCTTCCCCTGGACTCCGGATCTCCCAGATGTATCAACCAGCTCCATAAAACGTTCCAGTTTCGGACCATTTTAATCAATCAAAAAATAACCCATTGTTGCTCCTCACCCTAATCCCACTCTTTCACCACCTATCCACCACTCTCCCTTCTTTGTTCCCTGCTGCCCTTCAATTTTCTAACTGTAGCACAGTACTATCCAGCTATGTTTCCACTTTTCAGCCCTATCTCAATTCCCCCCCCCCAGTTAAGCTCAGGCCCCAGCATGGATGTTTTAGGAGTTTTTAAACATCTGGAACAGATTAATCGATTTTGCATTACTTTCCATGGGAAATAGAAAAAAATTCCTTCAGTAGCACCTTAAAGACCAACTAACTTTTTATTTTGGTATGAGCTTTCGTGTGCATGCACACACGAAAGCTCATACCAAAATAAAAACTTAGTTGGTCTTTAAGGTGCTACTGAAGGAATTTTTTTCTATTTTGCTTCGACAGACCAACAGGGCTACCTACCTGTAACTTTCCATGGGAAAGCGCACCTTGCTTTTGGAACGCTTTGGTTTTGGAATGGACTACTGGAACAGATTAAGTTTGAGAACCAAGATACCACTGTATTTACTTTTGTAAATAATGGGATTGAACTGTACTCACCCCACTTCTCTGCTTTCCTCCAAGGCCTTGCGTACAGTTTTGTTTTGAGGATGTGGAGATCCTTCATACTCCTGAAAAGAGACCCTCCGAGGGTCACCGAGTGAATGAAAGGACATCTTCTCGAGCAGAAGGCAGTGGCTCCTCCGCAGCTGAGCCAAGATCCCAAGAGGGCAGAATATCCAGCGCAGGAAGGGCAGAGTTGGGCCCCAGCACAGCAGAGCCTTCCCAGGGCAGCGCTGCAGAAGCGGGCTGTGTGTCTCGCCTGTTCCTCGTGACGCAGAAAGAGGGGCTCGTCTGGCGCAACTATCTGCCGACTTCAGGAGACGGGAGCAAAGGCGGCCAGGCAGCGCAACTCTGCTTTCAAGCCACAGTGGTATGGATAGGCAGCCCTGAACTGTGCAAGAATCTTGGAGAAACCAGGAGCCGGCAAGAGCTTAACACTTTTGCTCTGCAAGAGACGAGTGAAGCCCAGCAAAAAGTAAGACAGGCGAGGTGGCAAGGGATGTTTTCAGAATCCTCTCCAAGGTTGGAGTGGAGGTAGCTGGGTTGACTTTTGAGATGAATGCTGCCTCCTGCATTGTTCCTCTACTGATGTACAGGTGAAACTCGGAAAATTAGAATATCGTCGAAAAGGGCATTTATTTCAGTAACGCAACTTAAAAGGTGAAACCAATATATGAGATAGATGCATGACATGCAAAGCAAGATATGTCAAGCCTTTATTTGTTGTAATTGTAATTATTTGTCGTTAGGCGGGTCAATTATAAATGGAATGTAATTAATGAAATGTAATAGCAATGTTTATTTTTTTAAATTTTTGTATTATTGTAACTATTGGTTTTATTACTGTGGAATTTCCAAAAGAAAGCATTTGTAAAAATTAAAAGAAAAATTAAAAATAATAAGTTTCATTACTGAAATAAATGCACTTTTCAGCGATATTCTAATTTTTCGAGTTTCACCTGTATATTGCATTTCCAAGTGTTCTGCAGCTGGTTTTAATTCTCATGCTCTCTCAAATGATCAGAACAGCCATTCTGTTGCTTCTTAATGTGTTTTGCCTTTACACTTAAAATCGGCTTTCTTCTCTTACTGGCCTCTTTTTTTTTCTTTAAAAAAAATTCTCTCTCTTCAGCTGCTGCTCCTGTTCCTGAGGAAATCGCTCCGGTGGTTCCCCTTCCTGCACCCTGATCACCTGTACCAGCTCACCATACCCCAGTGCACGGTAAGGATGAAAAACGGCTCCAGCTCCAACCCATTCCTGGAAACGTTACAAGAGACCTGCCAGTCATTTCTGGGGTTCTTTGATTTCCTGTGATCAGAATGCTTGTTCTTAGCTGGAGGCATCTCCCACAATCCTGTTCTGCTTGTTTATCCCATGTCTCTTCCTTGTTTGCTCTGCTAAATTGTCAGTCTGTAGTTTGTAAATTTGTTCTTGTTCGTGACCCTTTTCTTTCTGAGTCAGTATTTACCTATGCCTTAACAGAAACACATTCCCTTGATTTGCTACTTTCCCCAAAGGATCTATTACCGTATTTTTCTGTGTATAAGATGCCCCCCATGTATAAGACACCCCCTACTTTTGGGGACCTCAAATTTAAAAAATGGGCATGTGCACTATCCGTGTATAAGATGCCCCCAGATTTCTAACCTTATTTTAAAGTAAAGGGGGGGAAAAAACTAGTATTATACATGGAAAAGTACGGTACTTTTTTTGTCCATTCTTCACATACTTCTGGGCTCGGGGACGGATGTGGGTCTCCTCTCCCCTCTATCCAGAGGATATAACTGATTGGGTGGTATATAAATGCCAAGTTCATATTCCTGCATTGCAAGGGGTTGGATTATAGGACCTTTGGGGGTCCTTCCAACTACAAGTATTCTATTGCACAATATTTTTCTATTCTTCCCCCCCCCCCCAGCAAAAAAACAAGTTTTATTGGGGGAAAACCCACAATTTAACAAAAACACACACACACATTTATTTATTCATTGGGCTAAAAGTTATTGCTCAGTAACACACACTAATTTAGGAGCAGCCAAAGTGATGCCCCTCAGATGTTGTTGGACTAAAACTCCCAGCATGACGAGTCAGCATGGCCAGGGATCAGGGATGTTGGGAATTGTAAGCCAACTGGAGAGCGCCATGCAGGCTACCCTGGATAATTACTATTAAAAAATTAGAAATCTCATCTTACTGTTCAAAGCCTCTAAATGTGAATCAGAACATAGCGAGTCAAACCACCCCTTTAAAATAAAATTTAAAAGTTACAGTGTAGGCCAGGCTGATCTTCAGATGCTCAGGCCTGCTTCATTCACAATGAAGGTGCTGTGAAAATACTTGGCTGGCAGTGGCTTCACATGGTCTGCAAGCTGTTTGCCCTGTTGTCCATGCAACTGTACAGATCCATCTCCGCTTTGTGGCCAGCAAAGACTCTCCATGCAGTAAGTTGTATATATATTACAGCTGAAGCCACTCAGTTCCAAGCATGTTCCTGGGAATTAGCATTTGACTGCCAATATACATGAAACTTCCTTCACTTTGATTAAAAAAGCTATTGAATTTTCTATTCTGTACCACGTCTCCTCCCCCATCGTTCTGCCCGGACACTGAGGTCCAGCACCGAGGGCCTTCTGGCGGTTCCCTCGCTACGAGAAGCTAAATTACAGGGAACCAGGCAGAGGGCCTTCTCGGTAGTGGCACCCACCCTGTGGAATGCCCTCCCACCAGAGGTCAAAGAGAACAACAATTACCAGACCTTTAGAAGGCATCTTAAGGCAGCCCTGTTTAGGGAAGCTTTTAATGTTTGATGGATTTCTGTATTTTGGTGTTTTGTTGGAAGCCGCCCAGAGTGGCTGGGGGAACCCGGCCAGATGGGCGGGGTATAAATAATAAATTATTATTATTATTATTATTATTATTATTATTATTATTATTATTATTATCCAGTGCTTTTTAAAGTAAAAGTGCCATGGCTGTCGGCATGAAATGGCTGCCATGTGCCTCAAGAAAAAGAGGTGACAATACTCTTTACTAGTGAGTGTTGTAACAGCAAGAAAAGCACTGACTCGTATCTTTGGTGATGTTGCTGTTGCAGGACTTGGGTGTCTTTGATCAACTGTGCTGCTCGCCGGCACAAGAAAACCTGAACGCGCTGAGACGTTCCTTGTTTCTACCTGTTCCAGATGGTGCCCTCCTGCACCACGTGGGCTGTGCTTCTCAGGTATGCCTGTGTGTGTTGCCTCACGGTGAGAAGTGAAGCTACAGGGAACCAGGCAGAGGGCCTTCATGGTAATCAATCACCCCCTGGAACACCCTCCCATCAGATGTCAAGGAGATAAAGAACTACGCAACTTTTAGAAGACATCTGAAGCCAGCTGTGTGTCAGGAAGTTTTAAATGTTTGACACTGCAATATGTTTTCATAAAGGAACGTTGTTTTTCAGCTGGTTTCAGCAGTGCCAGAGATGGATCGAAAGCTGTTTTCCATTGAGGAGATTCTCAGCTCCAGGTAATCTAGCCTTCCCTCTGTTCCTGTTTACTAAGAAGCTGATAAGAGAACCTGTGGAGAAACATTAAAAAAGAAAGAAAGAAAGATTCACGGGGAACAACACGGCCCGGTCAACCAGTTCCTGCAATGGGGAATTTTTGTATTGGCTGGTGACTCTCCGCTAAGAAGAAAATGTAATGATATTCCGGCTTTTAATGCCAACATCTTTGGCTGTGGATATGAGAGAAGCTGGTTTTTGAGTACCAATGCCTTGTATTGAGATGAGAGAGAGCTAGTTGAGGACATGAGGTGCACACAGACCCTCGTCTTAATCTGAAGAGTAATTTGTAGAGTCATACTTCGGGTTAAGTACGCTTCAGGTTGAGTACTCCGCGGACCCGTCTGGAACTGATTAATCCACTTTCCATTACTTTCAATGGGAAAGTTCGCTTCAGGTTAAGTACGCTTCAGTTTAAGTACTCCACGGACCGTCTGGAATGGATTAATCCACTTTCCACTACTTTCAATGGGAAAGTTCGCTTCAGGTTAAGTACGCTTCAGGTTAAGTACAGACTTCCGGAACCAATTGTGTTTGTAAACCGAGGTACCACTGTATGTGCATGGGTAGGGAGATCAGGGAAGCGGTGCTCTCTTGAACTCCACCAGCCCCCTCCATAAACGAGTGCTGCCTCCGCCTTGATTAATGTATAGATGCTTTTAAACAAGACCAAAAGGGATGATCGTGTTAAGATTAAGCACCAGAGATGCCACTTAAGACCCACGTTGCTCAGTATGCACCATGCGGCCATGTCAAGCCGTGACCCATTCAATCCCATACCTCCTGCCACACACCTTTGCTTGAATCTGCACCTCTTCTGCCTTTCAGGTTCATGTCTGGAAATTGTTCCTTCTGAACTGGGAAGTTTCCACAGTGATTATGCCATTAGGGAAGTGGTTACTGACTCAGCCTGCACTGTTTTTTGTGGGGGATGAGGAATATCTGATACCTAGCTCCATCTGCTGCAATCTCTGTCTTATCCCTGGATATTAATGAAGGGTACAATTTGGCAGTCCTCGCCTTTGTCTCATGCCCGTCTGTCAGTTGCCTTCTTTTGTAGGCTTTGCCTCCAGATTTATTCCACCGTCTCTGCTCTTGTCAAAGAACTTCCCCTCTAATGGCGCTGATTTGCTGCCTCTGCTTTTGCTCCCGTTTTCCCTGCCCCCCCTTTTGACCATAGATGTACAAGGTAGAGACCACTTCGGTGTTTGCTACCCTGGACTCCTTTGGGAAGAAAGGCAGGATAGGAATTTAATCAATAAATCCTGCTCTCGCTCAACATGGTGTCCACTCAAGAGCCATAATTCTTTCCCGTTGAAGAATCTCTCCTACTGAGACATGCTGACACTCCAGCTGTTTCAATAATAATAATAATAATAATAATAATAATAATAATAATATTTTTGTTGTTTAGTCGGTTCCGACTCTTCGTGACCCCATGGACCATAGCACGCCAGGCACTCCTGTCTTCCACTGCCTCCCGCAGTTTGGTCAAACTAATGTTCGTAGCTTCGAGAACACTGTCCAACCATCTCATCCTCTGTCGTCCCCTTCTCCTTGTGCCCTCCATCTTTCCCAAAATCAGGGTCTTTTCCAGGGAGTCTTCTCTTCTCATGAGGTGGCCAAAGTATTGGAGCCTCAGCTTCAGGATCTGTCCTTCCAGTGAGCACCCAGAGCTGATTTCCTTCAGAATGGATAGGTTTGATCTTCTTGCAGTCCATGGGACTCTCAAGAGTCTCCTCCAGCACCATAATTCAAAAGCATCAATTCTTCGGTGATCAGCCTTCTTTATGGTCCAACTCTCACTTCCATACATCACTACTGGGAAAACCATAGCTTTAACTATGCGGACCTTTGTCGGCAAGGTGATGTCTCTGCTTTTTAAGATGCTGTCTAGGTTTAATAATAATAATAATAATAATAATAATAATAATAATAATAATATATTCCTTGCCCATCTGGCAGCGTTTCCCCAGCCACTCTGGGTGGCTCCCAACAGAATATTAAAAACACAATAAAACATCAAACATTAAAAACTTCCCTAAACAGGGCTGCTTTCAGATGTCTTCTAAAAGTCAGATGGTTGTTAATTTCCTTGACATCTGATGGGAGGGTGTTCCACAGGGCTGGCGCCACTACCAAGAAGGCCCTCTGCCTGGTTCCCTGTAACTTACTTCTCGAAGTGAGGGAACTGTCATAAGGCCCTTGGAGCTGGACCTCAGTGTGTGAGCTGAACGATGGGGGTGGAGTAAAATAAAAAAATTCCTTCAGTAGCACCTTAAAGACCAACTAAGTTTTTATTTTGGTATGAGCTTTCGTGTGCATGCACACTTCTTCAGATGAGGGTGGAGACGCTCCTTCAGGTATACTGGGCTGAGGCCGTTTAGGGCTTTACAGGTCAGCACCAACACTTTGAATTGTGCTCGGAAACATACTGGGAGCCAATGTAGGTCTTTCAGGACCAATGTTCTTTGGTCACTTTAAGAGTACAAACATATTGAGTTGAGAATCTGCCAGAGATGGAAAGAAGATAAAGTCCCTACTAGAGAAGAATGGCAAATTAAGTTGATGGACTACGCCGAAATGGCAAAAATGACCGGAAGAATCAGAAATCAGTACCGCCACAACTTTAATAAGGAATGAGAAAAATTATAATTTACTTAAAACCCGTTGTAAACAGTTAAAATTGTTACTGGGATTGCAATAACGCTTGTAATGTAACGACAAATTATGGATGTAATGGAGATGCAAAAATATGGATTATTATAAAAGATGCAGTAGGAAAGGATTAACAATAAGACCACTAACGGGAGGATGGAAGTCCAGGAGATTCTTTAGAGTCTTGTTTTTATATAGTATGTTCTTTATGTGAATGTAAATTTTAATATGGAAAATGAAATATATATATAAAGAGAGAGAGAGAATCTGGCTGTGCTCTCTCCAAGTATTTGAGAACCTGGTAAAACACTTAAACCTGTTCCCACTAATTAGTTTCACAGGCTCCTTGGTCTCTTTCTCTGGCCTAATAGTGGAGAGGACTTTGCGTCAATCTATTGCTGGAAAGAAGTCGCCTGGAGAAGTTTTGATGCAGCAGAAGGGTGAGAACCTGGAATGTACTATAGAAGGAGCATTTCTGGTCCATGGCTGAGCACATAAATAAGACACATGGGCCTTATCGGTGTGTCTGGGTAAGACAAAATGATTCTTGAGAGCTGCTCTGGGGCCAAGTCTGTAGATCTGTCTTTCCTAACTTAAAGGTAAAGGGACCCCTGACTGGACGACTCTGGGGTTGCGGCGCTCATCTCACTTTATTGGCCGAGGGAGCCGGTGTACAGCTTCTGGGTCATGTGGCTGGCATGACTAAGCCGCTTCTGGCTAACCAGAGCAGTGCACAGAAACGCCGTTTACCTTCCCGCCAGTACCTATTTATCTACTTGCACTTTGACGTGCTTTCCAACTGCTAGGTTGGCAGAAGCAGGGATCGAGCAACGGGAGCTCACCCCGTCGCGGAGATTCGAACCGCCGACCTTCTGATCGGCAAGCCCTAGGGGCTCTGTGGTTTAACCCACAGCGCCACCCGCGTCCTTTACTTAGGGACGTTTCCTAACTTAGAGTTAGGGTATTTATTGGATGAGATCAATGTGTTGCCTGTCTTCCTCAGGTAACCTCTTACCCCGGGATTACACCGTGAAGCTAAGTGTATCACCTACAGTTGGTGCTTCAGAAGTGCTGGATGTGTACATTGAAACGGCATTCTTGCCCTATCTTTGGGGTTTGCTTCCTGGCGCCAGAATTCTCTTTCAGAACTTGCAGCGCAAGGTTTCCAGGTACTGGTATGTGGATCCAAAAGGTGTTGAAATAGACTTAGGTGCCTACTCTGGGCTGGTTAGTGTGTTTGTGCTGACCAACACCCAGGGCTGTTGCTAGGCGGTGGTGAGGAAGGCCCCCGCCAGGGGCGCAGGCGAGAGTGTGTGTGCAAAATCTGCTAAAAACATGTCCATAAATATGTCTACCAATAAAAATATTGATTATTGTCTCATAAGAAAATGGTTTTAAATAGAGGGTCTTGAATGAGTGGAGGGTGGGGTTGGAGGAGAGGCGGAAAGAAGAGCTAATTTGTTAGTGGCTAGGGGGCGCAATCTGGACGGTTCTGCCAGGGGCGCAAGATCACATAGCTACGGCTCTGCCACCCCCCCCAACCTTGCCATGCTCTCATTACTAGATACAGTGGTGCCTCAACTTACGAATTTAATCCGTTCTGAAGTCGAAAAATTCGTAAGACGTAAAGCGCCATTGGAAACGCGATTTCCCATAGGAATGCATTGGAAACGGAAAAAATCGTAAGTCGAAGCAACCCTATCTAAAAATTCGTAAGTCGAAAAATCCCTATCTAAAACTGCCGCTTTTCCCCCCGGATGTCGAGACATTCGTAAGCGCGCGGCCATTACCCACATTCGTAAGTCGAAAAATTCGGTTGTCAGGTTGTTCGTAAGTCGAGGTACCACTGTACAGCGTCGGTATCTGTGGATGTCAAGTCCGTTGGGGACACTATTGATTATATGTTGCATTGTTAAGTTATATGAAATTCCGAGGGCTCAGCACTTAAAAGAAACGGACATTTTAAGGCTGGTGCAATTACAAACAGGACTGAGTCAAGCCCAGATGTGGCAGTGGTGTGCTGTACTAAGGGGGGGGGCGAGAGCGGGGATTAGCTGAGCTCCAGTTCTTTGAGAATCCCATTTCTGTCCCGTTCCATTTATATATTTCTTTTAGGATAACTTCCTTGAAAAATCAAAACCTCTGTATTGCAGATTCAAAAACGTCTATTGCACATACATTGTGTCCAGCTGCGTGTGTGTTCTGGCTGCTGCACCCCACGACCTTTCTTCCCTGTGAGTACAAATCTCTTGACAGCTCTATCCTCTCACCCAACTCCCTACTGTGTTTGGCTAATGCGTTTCATTTTTTCCTTTTGAAAAAATCTTTTTTATTTGCTTTTACCAGTACATGTTTGCAGTCAAACAGTTTATATAATCATTTCATGAGATTCTCTGACTCTCCTGATTTCCCCCATCATGGTTCCTTATTACAATGTTTAAAACTACATATCAGTCCATTCTCCAAATTTTCCAAAATTATCCATGGTTTTTGTTACATTACAAGTGTATCTCAAAGTCCAGCTAAAGTTTTAACTTGCTTACAGTGGTCTCCTAGATATATATAAACTTCCCCCATTCTTTTTTAAAGTCCTTATCCTCTTGATTCCTGAGTCCCCCAGTTAGTTTTGCCATCTCGGCATAGTCCAGCAACTTGACTTGCCATTCTTCCCTAGTTAAGATTATTATTTTTTCCATCTTTGGGCTAGCAACATCTGTGCAGCTGTTGTCGCGTACATAAAAATGTATTTTCTGGTCCCTTGGGATCTCGGTACCTATAATTCCTAATAGGAAAGCTTCTGGGTTTTTTTTAAACAAAAGTTATTTTAATCCCCTCCCCCAAATTCATTATATACCATTTCCCCAAAATGATTTTGTTACCTTACATGTCCACCACATATGGTAAAAGGCACCTTCCCTTTCTTTACACTTCCAGCAGAAATTTGAACTTGTTCTATACATTTTAGTTAACTTAGTAGGGCTCAAATACCCACCAGTACATCAGTTTCATATACAGTACCGTATATTCCGGCGTATAAGACGACTGGGCGTATAAGATGACCCCCAACTTTTCCAGTTAAAATATAGAGTTTGGGATATACTCACCGTATAAGAAATATGACCCGGCGTATAAGACAACCCCCGACTTTTGAGAAGATTTTCCTGGGTTAAAAAGTAGTCTTATATGTAGGAATATACAGTAATCTTCTTTCAGCGTACAAGATGCTGTGAATTTCAAATCTGTTTCCCAAAGCCTCTCCCAATCTGCCATCTGTATGTTATGTCCCAAGTCCTTTGCCCAGTGTATCATAACCGATTTAACCTGTTCATCTTTTGTATGCCATTCCAGGAGCAAATTATACAATTTCGACAGTATTTTAGTATTGCTTTCTAGAAGCTCTTTTTGAAACTTTGGTATCTCGTAGCTAAAACCTTTCTTTTTGTCTATCCTTTTTGTCTTTTTAATTTTAGGCAGCTGGGTGCCACCTCTGCTCCTTCCGTGGTATATTTGTCCAAGATAACACCTGAGCCGTCTAGTCTGTGCCAAGCACAGGTTGCCTGTCACTTGACGTGTGTCCTGTCTTTGTCCTTGCACTGGAGCTGTTCCCTTTGCAACAGCATCTTCACAGAGGTCTCCAGCAAACTCATATCCTCTAGCTAGAACCTTTCTCCTGGTATTTTTCTGTGCAAAGGGGGCATGTTTTTTATAACAACTTTTATTGGTTTTCAATTACAATAAGGCCAATGTTAGCCTCATTATAACAGTGCCAAATTAACAACAACAACGACGACAACAACAACAACAATTTATTATTTATACCCCGCCCATCTGGCTGGGTTTCCCCAGCCACTCTGGGCAGCTTACAACAGAAAAATGAAATAAAATAATCTATTAAACATTAAAAGCCTCCCTAAACAGGGCTGCCTTCAGATGTCTTCTAAAAATCTGGTAGCTGTTTTTTTTTTTTTGACATCTGATGGGAGGGCGTTCCACAGGGCGGGCGCCACCACCGAGAAGGCCCTCTGCCTGGTTCCCTGCAACTTGGCTTCCCGCAACGAGGGAACCGCCAGAAGGCCCTTGGTACTGGACCTCAGTGTCTGGGCAGAACGATGGGGGTGGAGACGCTCCTTCAGGTATACTGGACCGAGGCCATTTAGGGCTTCAAAGGTCAGCACCAACACTTTGAACTGTGCTCGGAAATGTACTGGGAGCCAAGGTAGATCTTTCAAGACTGGTGTTATGTGGTCTCGGCGGCCGCTCCCAGTCACCAGTCTTGCTGCCGCATTCTGGATTAGTTGTAGTTTCCGGGTCACCTTCAAAGGTAGCCCCACGTAGAGCGCATTGCAGTAGTCCAAGCGGATACAATTACTAATCCCAATCATCCAGATGCCAAATTATATAATTTGGGTGGCCTCCCGCGTGCTGGAATTGATGGTTTGATTAATTACTTTGTTCTTGCGTTCCAAAATCTTACTCATCTCCATTACATTCCAGTCAAAATAACAATTCCTTATACTACAACTGCAATATTAACGACATCCACTTGTCTTGACACATTAAATGATTTATAAACCCAGAGGTCAAGCATTCAAACTACAGTGGTACCTCGGTTTTCGAACGTCTCCGTTGATGGACATTTTGGTTTACAAACGCCGTAAGCCCGGAAGTAAATGCTTTGGTTTTTGAACATGCCTCGGAATTTGAACATGCCATGCGGCTTCTGCTGAGGCTTAGCTGCTGGCTGTTGAGTTTTCGGAGTTCGGACATTTCAGACCTCAAACGGTCTTCCAGAATGGATTACATTCGAAAACCAAGGTACCACTGTATATCCTTCTTCCTCCTGTGTGTGACAGTTATTCTGTCTGTGGCGTTCCTTCCTGTCCTTGTAAAACATTATGTCTATCTATTCACATTTTTGAGTGGAGAAAGCATTCAATTGTAGGAACCCGCACCTATATTCCGAAGGACATTTACTTGTTTACCACCTCAGTGAGAAGTGACCTGAGTTTGCCATCTTTTTCTCTCTTTCTCTTTCATCCAGGGAAGATGCAGCCAGTATAACCCACCTTGCCTGTCGCGTACAGGAGTGTGCAAAGCCCGTGCCAGGTGAGTACAGTGGATTAGATTTGAGGTGAATTTGCTTTCCACAATCTTCCTTTGATGTGGCTTTGAGGGTTCTGTTTAGTCAAAGAGTCAGGATTTGAATGCAATGTCTGTGCAGCCTGAGCAAGTCTCAAAGTATGCCTGGTTTTGCTCAGTTCCTTTCAGCCCCTTCAGCCAAGTTTTTACCTGCCCCATACCTGACATGGTATATGGCACCAGGTATAGGGTAGGCAGGTGTGGCTTGGCCAAACAGTCCTCATTGGCCAAATGCCAGAGTCGCCTAGGTGGTCTAAGGGAGGGTCCTCACTTGGACTGTACTGTAAGCCAGTTGAGTAGACTGTCAGGTGTGGTGAGTCCTCCTCTCCCTTTGATAACTTCACAGACAACAATTAACAAGCAGTTTATAATTTATAGTCCTTTTATTCAAGCATCAGGTCGCAAGCAAAAATCCACATCCCTCCACAAGGAGAACAGTTGGCTACTCTAAATCCTCCCCCTTCCTTCTCCTGCAACATCCTGGGCACCAGTGAGAAGTCCCTCCTCCTCTTTGCATCCTTTGTTCTCTAGTTCGTGGGGAAGGAGGTTCCCCCACACTCTAATGATGTCTCGGCTAGCTGCTCCCTCCCTTCTGTTTCCCTTGCCATTATCTCGTAGTTAGGTAACTCCTGTCTAAGCTGCTCTGTGTCTGTGTCTCTCCCTGCTTCTGAAACCACTGAAGACAAGGGGTGTGTGAATCTTCCCCCTCCAGCTCCTCTTCGGAGAGAAGCTGATCTGCCTGAGAATGCATTCCCCAGTCCTCTGCTTCAGGCCATTCCCTTACATAGACAGACCACCATTCCGAGTCAGAATAATTTTGTGATCTTGTTACTCCTTCGAACCCTACTTTTGCCTTCAGAATCATAGTAGAAGATGGAACAAGTGAATTTGTGGTGGTATGCAAGAACCAACAGGTGCAGAAAGTGCTGGGTTTGAGCACCAAGGAGTGGGATGTTCTACAGAACCATGTTCAGAACACAGGCAGTATTGGCATTCAGCACAGTGAAGTTACTACGGCTCCTGGGGTGAGTGGCTTATTGTCCTCTGGTTGAACTGCTAATCCCGTATCTGAAATACGAATTGTACCTAGTGATCTTCTCTGTGTATTTCACCAGTAATCTTCTGCTTTTGATAGCAAACTGAGGAGCGTGAAGACATGTTCACCTGGTACTTGAGAAGCTTATGCAGAAGCCCAATTGTCTGTCGGCCTGTCCTGTTGACTTTCAGACCTGATAGAAAGCCCTTGGGGGATCACGAGGCAGGTACGTAGATATGTGTCCTCAGTCTTATCAGAGTTCAGGTGTCATGGACTGGTTGGATGCAGAGGAATGATGGGAGGAACCAGCTGGGGAACCCTCAAGGGAAGAAAGCTCAGAGCCTGGAAATGATAAGTGCTCAGAGGGAGAAGACTGGGAAGAGGAGGTGTCAGAAGCTGAAGAGGCAACAGGGCTTATTGAGCTGGGAGAGTCTGTGGCAGAGAGCAGTCCAGAATCAGAGGCAGAAGCTGAAGCAGGAGGGTGAGAGGGGAGAGTCCAAGAGGCAGAGATGAGTCAGGCTGGTGAAGAGTCACTGTGTCTCTCCCTTCTGCTCCCCTCTTAGTCTCCCAGAACCAGAAGAGGCATGAAGTGGTAGGAGCAAAGACAAGCACACAGGCACAATCTCTGATTGCTTGGGGAAAAACCCTGGAGACTTGGGCAGCAGTGGAGAGGAAACTGCTTCATGGAGGGGAAAGACTGACTGTGCTCATTAGGCCTGACACTCTGCCAAGTCTGTGCTGATTGTGCTTTTGCTAATCAAGAGTTAACCCCAAATTGCACAGTGTGATTTACTGCTGGTTTGCTTCTAACATGAACATACAAATCTCTACTGCTGAGGGAAGAGACTGCATTTTTTAAATAGGTTATAAAATGTCTTCTTGGGCAAAGCCTCGGGCAACACAGCAGGGTAACGTAGTGGATAAAATTTGGGCGTGGGAGACCAGGGTTCAAATTGCCACTCAACCATGAAGCTCTCTGGGAGCCTACCTAAGTGGCTCAGTATCTGCTTGGTTCTCTTGGTGTTGGTTTCTGCATGTTCTGTCTAGTACATTGGTGTTAAATGTAATCTATTGGAATGGTAATGGTTTTGGGAAACACAGTAAACCCAATTAGGTTCTCTGTCTGAGGAAAGAAGAAGAAAAGCCTGTCCTTTGCAGGAGATTCTCATGCCTAAGTCAGAGGTGGGTTGTCTGATGGAGATATGGGTGGGGTTGTTTTATGGGGCAGCTGACTCCCCTAAATCCTTTTGAGTGACAGTCATTTCCCATTGGTGACTAGTAGTGCTTGTTGTATGTGAGGCACTGGGCAAAGCAGGTTCTTTGCCATAATAAATTTGTGCTTGGAGAGGCAAGCCAAGGCAGTATTTAAACATTTGCCCTCCAAACAAAAGGGATCCCCATTTCTTCAATGTATTACAGACTGAAGTTGTGTGGTTGTAATTGGCCAACATTCTTTATGGGACACATAGAATCATAGAATCATAGAGTTGGAAGAGACCACAAGGGCCATCCAGTCCAACCCCCTGCCAAGCAGGAAACACCATCAAAGCATTCTTGACATATGGCTGTCAAGCCTCTGCTTAAAGACCTCCAAAGAAGGAGACTCCACCACACTCCTTGGTAGCAAATTCCACTGTCGAACAGCTCTTACTGTCAGGAAGTTCTTCCTAATGTTTAGGTGGAATCTTCTTTCTTGAAGTTTGAATCCATTGCTCCGTGTCCGCTTCTCTGGAGCAGCAGAAAACAATCTTTCTCCCTCCTCCATATGACATCCTTTCATATATTTGAACATGGCTATCCTATCACCCCTTAACCTTCTCTTCTCCAGGCTAAACATACCCAGACACACTTCAGTAGTAAAGCCCTTACTCCATTAGCAAATAGGAATCCTGATGTAGGGATTTTGTCTTGCTCTAGAGAGATGAATAATTCTTTCCGAGATGATTGTGGCTTCCAAAGCACATAGCATCTGTTGCACCCCCGAGAAAAAGGTTTACACCTACACATCTCCTGTTCTCAAAACTGGGTCCAGATTGCACTTTCTTAATCTCTATTCCAATCAGCCAGCATGTAACTCATTGCACTTGTAGTAATATAGGATTGGCTCACTCTTATCACCACCAGTCTGGTGGAAACCTACCTTGCTGCAAATGCATTCATACCCTTTTGATGGCCCCCTGCTGTATGTAAAAGCAGAGTCCTAGGAATTTCTAGGATGCTGTGCCAGATTGGCAGTGGAATTCTTAAGGCTTGCACTAGCCATTCTATGTGCACATAACATGTTATGGCAGGCATAGGCAAGCTCAGCCCTCCAGATGTTTTGGGACTACAACTCCCATCATCCGTAGCTAACCGGACCAGTGGTCAGGGATGACGGGAATTGTAGTCCCAAAACAGCTGGAGGGCCGAGTTTGCCTATGCCTATGTTATGGGGACATGAGTGGCGCTGTGGTCTAAACCACTGAGGCTCTTTGGCTTGCCAATCAGAAGGTCGGTGGTTCGAATCCCCACGACAGGATGAGCTCTTGCTCTGTCCCAGCACCTGCCAACCTAGCAGTTCAAAAGCACGCCAGCGCAAGTAAATAGGTACCGCTGCGGTGGGAAGGTAAACAGTATTTCCGTGCGCTCTGGTTTCCGTCAGTGTGTTCCACTGTGCCAAAAGGGGTTTAGTCCTGCTGGCCACATGAACTGGAAAGCTGTCTGTCGACCAACGGTCCCTCCCTCGACCTGAAAGCGAGATGAGTGCCACAACCCCAGTCGCCTTTGACCGGACTTAACTGTCCAGGGGTCCTTTACCTTTACTTTCTTTCTTTTTTAAATCAAACTTTATTGAGATTTAAATCAGATCAAATCAAGACAGAACAAATTAAAACGTATCAAATCAAAACATAAGAATGCATACAAATCATCATACTTCCAAATTTTCATCTGAAAAAGAACTAATATCTAATACAGAATTCAGCTAGACCTTCCTGTCTAGTCTCTTTTCTCAGTCAAATTCAACTAAAATAAAACATACACCAAATGTATCTCATAAACATGTCAAATAAATAAAATTTTCCTCTCCTTTCATATACTTCCACTTGTCTTCATCTTGGTCTCTCTAAGTTTTTAGCTGGTTACTGCTTCCTCACTACCTTTACTTTTTTTACATAACATAGTTTTTATTGAACGGGTTGAAAATATTTATGTATTGGGAATCAGAGGGAAAGGGCAAGTATGTAGGCTGTTGGCCTGTACATTTTAAAATAAGCAAAAAAAAAAGCAGGTTTGGCAATTTGATTAATATACCTGTTGTTGTTTTTTGCGGGTTTATAATGGGTTGGAATGGTTTGTCATCCATGGTCCTATAGACCTCTTGTTATTTACACTTTCAGGACCAGAATCTGGAGATTGTGGCATGTTGTAAAGGCAATGAACTCTAACAGGATGTCAGCTTCTTAAATTTAGAAAGAAAATTGTAGGTGTCCAGGTATCTTTTCCCAGCTTACAGTCTGAGTTTAGTGTTGTCCTAACCAACTTTCCCTAAGAAAATATCTGAATTTTTAGGTAGCTCAAATAATGTTTTAAAAGTAAATCAAATGGGGGAAAAAATACAATGGAATTATACAATGGCTAAATGGTTGTTTGGTTTCACCACCCCAAGTCTTATGTGGAATGTTGAGACTTCATTGTTTATAGTGAAACTGTGTGTTTTTTTTCAAGGCTCAGGACAGTTGAGGAGGTTTTTCTCCAATGACTTGGAGTTCCTAAGTCAGACGAGGCAACGGTGGAACTTGATGTGTCTGGATGTCCAGGAGGCAACATGAACATGATGCTTGTAACAAAAGGCTGTACATCTCGGTTCTTACCCTGCTGCGGAAGAGCAATTATGAAATTTCTGCTTCTTCCATGCAACCCATCATTTGGAGACATGACATTTATGTTTCTCATATAAAATGCAGTAAATGCAGTAAACTATTTTGTGGCTTTTTAATAATATTCCTAATTGCTGTTGCAAAAAAATAAACACCCATGTTAAACATCTAGCTTGTTTTTCTTTCATGCAGATGACTTAATTTTCACCATCTTTCGTGTATTCTAGCCAATTTTTTGCAAATTCTGGCCCTGACCGTTCTAGCTACTATGAATGCATAACATGCCAGTTTTTATTTTTGCTGAGTAGTATTTTGATATACATTCCGAGGCTTTGAGAGGTTTTGGGACAAGGGGAATTCCATAGCTGAGAGCCCCTCAAAACACTTCCTTCACATTCTTGAGATCTTGATTAATCAGAATTAAGAGGATTTCTATGCAGTCTTAAGGGTCATGTAAAAAAAAAGGACTGAGGTGCTCTGATTTGCTAAACAGGCTTTTTTTTTTAAAGCCTCTTGACTTCCACTAATCGCTAAGTGGAAGCTGAGCCCTCTAGCTGGAAAAAAAAATCAATGAATATTTTTGCTACACGAAGGAAGAACAGGTCAAGTATATTCTAAATCCGTTTTTTATTCTCAGTTACTTCAACAATGTACACAGTTTCTAGCAACAGATAATGTACTTACTATACAGGCTTTCCCTCCCCTCCCCTCCCCTCCCCACTTTGACTCATTCCTCTAACTTTTTGGTGAACCAAGAATTTTCAGCAGCACAGTAAGTTATTTTTCTAACACTGAAAAACAGACACAAAACAAAGAGACAAAATACATATGAAACTGAACTGGCCAGTTTAGGCAGATACAGCACAATAAATAGACATCTTTATTTCAGATATAGTTCATAAAATTTTACAGCATCCTCTTAAAGTAGTTATCGGTTTCATAGGCATGAAATGCTACAGCACAGCACAGTCAATTAGGTTTTCAGCAAAAGTGGGGTTTGCACAAATCATTCATACCACGCTTGGAAATTAACACTCAATGCAGAACCAACAATAATGTCAAATACAGTTAGGTTTTAACTGGCATTTAACTTAAAGACAAGATACACCTGGGGGTTAGGAACCTAGAAACTTCCTGGCAATGTTATTTTATTTTTTGGGTGGAGATATATAGAGAGCATTTAACTTGTACAAGTGTCACCTGCAATTATAACCATTCTGCAACTCTGTTGAGCAGGTTTTCTGCTGTTTAGAACAGGAAACTCACCCAGAAGGGGCATTAGGTGGTTTTTTTTGCTGGGAACCCGTGTTTTTGCAGCAGTGACACAATGGCACTAGACCAGGCACCCCCAAACTTCGGCCCTCCAGATGTTTTAAGACTACAATTCCCATCTTCCCTGACCACTGGTCCTGTTAGCTAGGGATCATGGGAGTTGTAGTCCCAAAACATCTGGAGGGCCGCAGTTTGGGGATGCCTGCACTAGACATTTATTCAGTGAAAACTAAGGTCTTTCTTCATTATTGAAACTGTAATTAGAACATGAGCACCAGGAAAAGTAACTTAGCTTCTCCATGATGAGAAAATACCACCCTGCACACTAGAAGGTAAACTGAGCAATATTGCCCACGTGTCTTGCAAGACAAGACTAGCAGGGCAAACATCCCAGAGTAATCAGCTCTGTAAAATGAAAAATTCTCTATATTCTCTTCCTCCACCACAGGGATGGGGAAACCTATGGGCTCCAGCTGTTGTCTGCCTACAACTCCTATCATTCCTAACCACCATCCATGGTGCCTTAGACTGATGGGAGCTGGAGTCCAGTAAAATTCAGACAGCCAAAGGCCCCCCCCCCCATCTAGAGATGGGAAAGCCTGGGGGGGAAACCAGAAAAATTGAGGAGGGGGGAACCAGGTCCCCCCTCCGGTTTTCCCCCAAAGCTGTTTCCCCCCCCAGAAAGATGGGGGACAAAGTGAGTGGAATATTCAAACTATATCAAACCCCGCCCCGCAAAAAAAGAAATTTCTGGGAAAAAATGTCTTTGGGGAAAAAACACAGAGGGAAACCTGTTTTTTTTCCTGAAATTTTCTGTTTTTCCCCCAGGCCTTCCCATCTCTACCCCCACCCCTACCCTATAACGTTAAGAACTACTGTTCCGCTATTCCAGTGATTGAGGGGAAAAAATCCAAAGTAAAAAATGTGTGGCTTCCAATTTTGCTTTAATCGTTGCGGTAACAGTAAAGAATAACGCAGGCAGGAGGCAGAGGAGAGGACTGCTGCCTTGGCCCACTGAAAAACAATTACTAAGTTTCTGCCTTATTCCACTGCATATAGGAAAATATATATATATTAAGCTGCAGCACACAGAGATGTGACTTGATTTCTGTATTTGGGGGTGGAGGTGATCTAGGAAGAGAGTAGAACCTATTACTAGCTGGAAGCATCCATGGTTGTGATTAATAAATGTAATCCGTATTTAAGGAAAATTGCGTTTCCTCAGGTAAGATGAGCAGAAATCTTGCTGTTGGGCACTCCTCTTTGCCCCACAAGCCTGCAAATTTTCAACACACTGAATGAAACAGGAAGATAGTGAAATAATATCGTAGCTAAGTAATTTTAACAATAGATTTGATTTTTTTTTCAGGGTAGCAGCAGCAGCAGCAACATTAAAGTACAATAAATAAATCCTTTCGCTGATGCATCAGAATTGCCTCAAATGAATAGCAGTAATCCAGGGAAAAGGGTTCAAGAGCCCCAATGCCATCTATACGTATACAGCAGCATATGTGGGGCTTTTTTCTCTCCCAGAAAAACTCTTGAGCTCCCTTGGTTCTCTTCCAAAGAAAGGGAAACTGCCAGCTAAGAGGTCAAATCTGGTAAAGGAGACTTTCAACCTCAGAGGGACCTTTACAAAACCTGTTTTACGCTCTTAAGCTCAGATTTACACACACAAACACACAGCTATCAAACTAAATGGGAATGTTTTCAAAGATAAAAGGAAATCTTCAGTGAAGTGTACATCTTCTATCCATGGAAAAGCAAGAAGACTGAGATGAGGAAAACACTCAAGTGGGGCTCCAGGAGAGTCGTGACTCTAGTCTTCCAAACTGCGGAACGCATTCTGCATGTCTTCAAAGAGCTGGGCGTAGTCTGCTTTGATCTTTGCCTCTCCATCTTTCACTGGGTCCTGAAATTGGACAGACCAAAACTCAGGAATCGCTGGAGCTCATTTTGAAAAGTGGCCCTTTGTCAGGAAGGAGGTTGCCTGGAGTATTTCCTCCCTAGGCAATTTCTACCCCCAGTGCCCATATATGAGCTTACATTTATCAATACAGTGGTACCTTGGTTCTCAAATGCCTTGGTACTCAAACAACTTGGAACCCAAACACTGCAAACCAGGAAGTAAGTGTTCCGGATTGCGAACTTTTTTCAGAAGCCGAACGTGCTCCGTTTTGATTGTTACGCTTCCGATGTGAGTGCTACACTTACGTTTTGAGTGCTATGCTGAGGTCTGTCTGTTTTTGCTATTTATTTTTGCTGCTCTTTTTTTGTTTTGTTTTTGTGTAATGCAGTTCAGCTACCGATTGACTGATTGTGTGACTACAGTACATTGTTTATTGCTTTCATTTTATGGATAAATGGTCTCGTTAGATAGTCAAATTCATGTTAAATTGCTGTTTTAGAGGTTGTTTTTTAAAAGTCTGGAAAAGATTAACCCGTTTTGCATTCCTTTCTATGAGAAAGCGTGGAACGCTTTGGTTTTGGAACAGACTTCCGGAACGAATTAAGTTTGAGAACCAAGGTACCACTGTATGTGGAAGGCATTCTACTCTCCTTTTCCCATTGGATTGAGGTAACAGAGTTTTAAACTACTGTCTGGATGGACTAGAAAAAAACAAAACTGTCAGTGTGGACAACAGCCATGTTCGTCCCAGAAACAGCCAACTGCAGCCATGGCAAGACTAGTCTAATCACTGATCTCAAACTAATAAATGAAATTTGGGCTTGTTGTCAGAGGAAAAGAGAATGTAGACCACTAATGCATCCCTTTCCTTAAGTTTTGTTATTTTTAAAAGGGGTAAGGCAATTTTAATCTTACTTTATAGCTCTTGTCAAACGACCACATAATTACACAATGGCCATTATGCTCATTTGCCTTCAGTAGCAGCAAAGCTCTGCTGGATTAAATATTAATTGCCTCTGGTCTATTTTTGGGGAATCCTGCAATGTGTTTAAGTTTTTACTCTGCTAACTTATACACTGGAATCTGCTCTGGCTCAATATTGAGTAGAATTCTATGACACAATAACCTGTTGGCAGTGGGAGCAAAGAATGGAATATGAAAATTGCCTGTTGCATCTTTTTGTTTTCTCTAAAATATAAAAACACAACACTGCCAAGTTCTGCCTCAAATGCTTGCCATTTTTACAACCAAGATAATAGGGGAACATTCTGACAATGTCCTCATGCTACCCAAAAAGGGGGTACCACCTAACACAGCCAGGAGAAGAAATTTCGGTTTGTTTTGCTGTAACTCTCCCTCATGCAGAGGACATACCTTGAATTTCATTGATGAGAGTCGGTAAAGAATCTCATTCATGTTCTCTCTGATGATGGACCAAGTGATCTTATTGTCACTCTGGGCAGTGGTCTCAACTGCTCGACGTGCCATATCATAAAACGCAATCATGTTGGACAGTATTCCCACTGTCTTATAAAATGGGCAGAACCTAACAGAAAAAAGCAGAGAAGGCTTGCAAATCCTGTCTTAAGGGCATATTTGTGAATGAATAGGGTAAGCCTGTGACCTGGACTCAGGAACTAAAGTATTAACCATCACAAAAGAATGGCCAGGCTGCCCAGGTAGTAATTTCGTAATTTTGAGTAATTTCGTTGTTCCCGCAAGGGGACAATGACAATAAAGATATCTTAAATTAACAGATATCCTAGCAGACAGGATTTTTGCTGTAGACCGCCTCCTTCTGTGATGTATGTATGATGCTTTGGGGGATGGTCTTGGGCTACAGGGTGAGCAATTTCAAGTGACTATATAAGGGCTTGCATACCATTGTTCAGGGTTCCCCTCCCTCCTGCATGTGCTGAGTGGGGACCCTGTTGCAACAGTTCCTTTAATAAAGATCAGGCTTACTAGCTGCTTTGCTTTTCAATATTCTCTGGTTGGCCTGTTTTCTTCTACCAATAGGGAACCCACATAAGGATTCTATACAGGCTCCGGAATACCCCAAAATGGAAAGGGAGCAGTTTTTCTTATAATACTACCATAAGCTCAACAGATTTCTACAGGTTAAGGTGTTCCAGGGCAGCTAAGCAAATCTGAAAGCTGTTCTTGCCTCTGCTTTTTTGAGATGGCATTTTATTTCAGCAGCAGCCAATGAGTCATGGAACAGCAAAATGCTGCAGGAAGAGACCAAAATTCTAACGCCCTTCTTCCCCCATGAAAGTAAACTGGGAAAAGTCTAGCGTAACACTGTCTACTTCCTTAGTGCCCATTTCAGCTCCTGAAACATCAGAAACTCTAGTGAAAATAGATAGCTAAATTACTCCACTTCCTTTCTTCTACATGTGTAGAAAGGCCCCTTTGCCTCCCTGCAATTTGCATGTTTTGCATTCCCAAAGATGGAGACCAACGAGCCGCTGCAAACCTGTCATAAGGGGTGTAGCCATTCTGTTGCAGGAAGTCATCTTTAAGGAGCTTGGCAACTTCCAATGTAATTTTGTCTGTTTCTGCCAAGGAAGCCTAGAAGTGAAAGAGACTCAAGTTAGCTTCCTGGCTCCCTGCTCCTCCTGATGTTACAGGTTCATTTATTTTATTTTAAAAAATTCTCTAGTCCACATTTCTAGTCCACCTGCTACTGAATCATCTGTCCGCTGTATTTCCCAACTACAACTTCTGTTCCGGCTTCTGATAACTTCCACATCTCCGGATGCTTCTCATTTACTCACTGTCAGTCCTTATCTGCTCACTCTAAGCCTTGTTTCGCCAATAAGGCAGGGAGCATATCACTTATAATTTGCTTACCAGCACAGACCACTGTTTCAGATGCTAACTAAAACATTTTAGTACTGCCGCTATCCTCACTCAAGTCCTTCACCCATCCCATTGACGCCAACAGCCAGGCATCGTCGCTGGACCGTGTTGCATTATCCTACAGACCTGCCTACAGCAGATGAGAATATGGAGGAAAAATGTCTCCCCAAAACATAGCTCCCCCTGCCGCTCCTCTACTCACCTTCCCCACCAGCTGTACAATCTCTGCAAGATCCTCCTCTTCCTGCAAGATCTCCTTTGCTTTAGTCCTCAAGGGGACAAACTCTGGGAAGTGCTTGTCATAGTACTCGTCTAGAGCGCGTGTGTACTTGCTGTAGCTGATCAGCCAATTCACAGATGGGAAGTGCTTACGCTGAGCAAGCTTCTTATCCAAGCCCCAGAACACCTGCCAAGCAACCAGACTTTTAGTCATTTAGTCCACTTACTTGCTACACAATGCAGGTCTCTCTCTCCAAGTAGTTTGCAATAAGAAAGTCAGAGACTCTAAAATAACCAAGGGTCAAGGTCTCTAAAACATACAGCAGAGCAATACACACATACAGATAATAATACAGTGGTGCCTTGCTAGACGAATTTAATTCGTTCCACAGGTCTTTTCTTATAACGAAAAATTCGTCTAGCAAATCCCATAGGAATGCATTGAAAAAAATTTTTGCCCATAGGAACGCATTAATTGAATTTCAATGCATTCCTATGGGAAACCGCGATTCGCTAAACGAATTTTTCATAAAACGCATTCGTCTAGCGAGGCAACCTCCGCTAGAAAAAACCTTTTGTTAAGCGGAAATTTCGTTAAGCAGGGCATTCATTAAGCGAGGCATCACTGTACCTGTAATAATAAACAACCAGCGATTAAAAAATCATTTTTAAAAGAAGAAATACTGACTTCTGATACAAACTAAAAATAACAAGCAGTATAACTGTATGATCCAGAGATCAACTGTAGAGAAACACCCAAGCGAAAAAGGCCATTTTTTATTCAGTGTCTAACGCCGTCCAACAGTTGACATACCAACTGAAGCTGACTATAGGCACTCCTTGCCACTGAGGTCACCTAGTGACAACAACAGACCTTGGGCGTATCCTGAAACTATGTATAAGAGGGAGTGTTACCCCATCCGAAACAGGAAGCTTCCCAACTCTTGAACCCAGGAACCATTCACCATAAAAATTTCGTTTTAGATGATTGGTTCTCATCTAGCCCATCAGCCCAGGTAATGCATGGCCCTGTCATGATTCAGATGTTAAAGAGAATCCCTCAAATATCAGCTCTGCTCTCCTTTCAGGTGCCCTGTGCCCTGGATATGAGCTACCCCAAAGTTCTGTTGCCCTCTAGCTAGGCAGAGTCAGTCTTGGGATGGAGGGAATACCCCACTGTGGCGATTCGCCACCTAGACAAGACCCAGCATGTGAGGGGTTAAGCTTGGAGCAGATGGAACCCTCGGGGGGCGGGCTCAGCCCAGGGATAAAAAACCCCTCCCGAGTGGCAGTTAGTTAGTTGAGGTTGGAGTTAGTTGAGGTTGAGGGAGTGGGAGTTGGTGTTGAGCTAGGAGTGGTTGGTTATATGCAAAGAGAGCTGGTTTAATATATTGAGGAAGGAGAATAGGTGGTGATTTAGTCAGACGGGATACAAAGTTGTGAGATTATTAATAAATATTTACTTAGTTGACTTTAGCGGTAATAGGCCGGTAATTTATAATTAGAGGTAATAGGCCGGTATAGGAACCATCTGAAATTTAGAACAACCTAAGATTTGTACTGCAACCATTAAGCATATGAACACACAAAAAAGGATCTTCGTTTTATTTTACCGTATCCTGGTCTGTGGTATTTTGGTGGAGGTGTTTATTTTGTAGTTGGCACATCACCAATCGACCGTAAAACGTCCAGTGGTGATGTGCAGGTCAGAGTGACCGCTACACCCACTCCCCTTTAATGGGGTGCTTGCTAGAGAATCTTGCCCATCAGCCCAAGAGAAGGTAATTCCCAGAAATAAGTGCTGCCCAACCACTAGAGAAAGGCATTTGGCCAAGACCCCAATGAGCCACTGTTGATAGTGGACAAATGCTGGGCTAGATGAATCAAGTCACTGGGCACAGGCAGCAGAAGACCACTGGAAAGTGAAGCTTGCATTCGGTTAAGGAACCAGAACCTCAACCTACCTGAACGATGCCCAGAGTAGCAGAAGTAACAGGGTCAGAGAAGTCACCGCCTGGAGGAGATACACTGAGCACAGATAGGAAAGAAGGGGAGAAAGAGAGAGAGAGAGAGAAAGGCATGAACAGCAGCAATAGACATTTCATGGGGAACGGCAGTTGTGTGACTTGGCAACTGGTGCTCAGATTTGCACCCACCACACAACTTCTTCTGAAACACAATGTGAGACAAGGGGATGGGGAAAATACCAAACCCAGATTTCATCCCTGATGCAGTGTTATAAATCATAGTCCAGCATGAACTAGATGTTGTAGAAATAAGCCCAGTCTTTGGTACCATACCAAGGGTTAAGACTAATTCAGAGCAGTCACACACAAACTCAAGCCACATTTATCATTTTACTCATTTCTAGACCACAATGAAAATGTATCTATGTGGTGCGTAAGAACTCAAAGCATAACCATGACATCAAAGCGAAATATATTAAAGAAGCAGGAACACAGAACGGGTCACCTGGCAAGAAGATTATCAAACACAATAAATGTAATTCAGTAAAAACAACAGATCCACAGCAGTCTATGACTCAGCATCAGATCCACCCCCAATGACACTCTTCAGCTCTTCATAGAGCAATGCCCAGTAAAGTCTGGAAGGATAAAAATATTTGTAACTGGTGTCAGAAAATAGCCAAAATCTTGTGACGGAGGTGGTTCCATTGCTGAGGTGCCACCACGGAAAAGGCCCCATCCCCACACAACGTGCTTCAGGAATAGGTAGGACAACAAGGGCCTCTTCAGCAGATCTTAATAGAGGGGGAGGTTGATACAAGGAGAGCCACTCCAAATATTTAAACCAGGTTTAGGGAACCAGCGGCCCTCCAGCTGTTGTCACTCCCATCATCCCTGACCATTGTCCAGTGCTGGCTAGGAATGATGGAACTTGTAGTCCAACGACTTGTTGAGGGGCCACAGGTTCCCCATCCGTGACTTACTCCTTTTTTGAAGCTGCAGTGAAAATCAAGTAGGCTCAGCAAAAGCAGTCGTAACACAGACACATCACAGCTGACTGGGTCAGACTAATGAGATTCTAATTTAAGACCTTTATTCAGTTTTGAAAAAGAAAGCACAAAGAGATAGGGTGGTTATCCCCACTCATTAGTTTTCCCTAGAAATGGCATGGTAATCCTACAGGTTCAAATTCTGACATGGGTACTGTATAGTTGGTTCCACTAAAGCAGCTTGCTCTGGATTCCACCTTCCCTTGCATGGAAGAGAATCAACAAACTGAAGACTGAATGTCTCCCTCTGGCTTTGTCATCTTCCACTGACTAGTCCTGGGCTTGGCCTTCCCTGCATTGCTTCCTATGACTAAACCCTTGTGCCACTTCTGACCCTGACTTATCTATTTCCAGCCTCTGACTCGCCTTCCTTATGTAGCTCCTTCGGGGGGACAGGGAATGCTCTGCTTTGCACAAGACAGACATTGCAAAACCCAACTGGACCCAACGAAGGACCAAGGGACTTTGCCATACTTACGCTCCCACAATGCTGACGCTCCCTTCCCTCTCTGGGTTCCCCAGACACTTCACTCTGCCGGCCCGTTCATAGAAAGAAGCCAAGCGGGCGCCGAGATAGGCTGGATAACCGCTATCTGCAGACATCAACACAGACAAATGGGAAGTTAGCTTCCCAAACCACAGGAAGGTTCAGGGCCCTTGTTGGAGAAACCTCCCAAGGTGGTCCTCAAAAGCGGAAGGCTTACCAGCAGGCATCTCAGCGAGGCGTCCTGAAATTTCTCGAAGGGCCTCCGCCCATCGGGATGTGGAGTCAGCCATCATACTGACATTGTAGCCCATGTCGCGGAAATACTCAGACAAGGTGATCCCTACAAAAGAACAGGAATTGCAGGTCAGATGTCACAGGCAGTGGAGATCTTAGCTGATGATGGCTTAACTGAGAAACCTCCTAGAAGCATTTAAAGACTCTCAGATTTGTATAGCAGTAATGGAAAGGGAAGTGTAAGGGGGAGGGATTACAGAGAACCCCCCCCATCAGAAGCAGCCCGTCTCCAAGCAGTCATGAGAGCGAGGGGTCTGAAGAGGTGAGTCAGGAAGCAGAGAAGGAGTGCCAGGGCTCTGGCAGCACTAGAGAGCCCCTGCTCCATAGGCAGGAAGAGAGAGAGGCGGAAAGAGTGGACAGGAGTAGGGCAGACAGAAGACCAGTACCTCCGACGCCGGAACTGAGAAAGAGAAGGAAAAGAAGGCGCTTCTCAGTTCCGAGGCTTTTATGCTGGTCAAAAACGCGGAAGAGATTAGTGCAGGAATCTGACTCGAGTGGGTAGACATGAAATGAGCAATCCGTTACACTGTAAATAATGTGCACCAATAAAAACGTCTGAAAGACAAGCATGTGGACGGTCGTTACTCAAGAGTAGTCACAACAAACCCTGACAGGAAGCATCAGGAGGAAAGTTTCACCACTCATTTCAATTCCCACCTGTGTCCTTCAATATTATTTGCAGACCATTTTGTCTCGTGTTCTTGCCCTTACCAGTACAATCGTACCTTGGAAGTTAAACAGAATCCGTTCCGGAAGTCAATTCCACTTCCAAAACATTCTGAAACCAAAGTGCAGCTTCTGACTGGCTGCAGGAAGCTCCTGCCGCCAATCGGAAGCCGTGGACGTTCGACTTCCAAAAATAGTTCGCAAACCAGAACAGTCACTTCTGGGTTTGCGGCGTTCCGGAGCCAAAATGTTCAAGACACTAAGCTGTTTGAAAACCAAGGTACGACTGTATTTCATAGCAGCATTTACACGTTCCTAGACAGAAACCCAGCACCATTTTAAATTTTTATTTATTACCAAATGGGAAATAAATAGAAATGCCCATCATACTGTAGGGCAAAGGGACCAGACCGCTTTCTTTTTAGCACATGTAGTTCTCAGTTAACAATAGCCCTTTTTCTAAGCACTTTGCAGACACAACATTAACACTGTTGTTTTGCATTGCTTTTGATTATTACAATGTTTTTGGGTTACTGATGTTTATAGTTTACAGATTAAGAACAACAACTACTACTAAAAACAGTCCCTTAAGGTATTTATGAGAAAGCATGACTTCCCAAAGTGGCAGAACTGAGATGCAAAATAGGAATCTGAGCTACACAACAAACTGTGCCTGTCTTGCAGCACAATGGGGTTACCAGGCTGCGGTGTGCTCAGTCCACAGAAATACTGGCAACCAACCAATTCAGAGGGATAGAGCTGTAGGAACAGTTCCAACCATGGAGATAGGAAGCCAGCCCAAAGAGAGTCCGTCCCAATTCTGACACCATTGTTGTACACCCAGCACCTCATATCCATTTTTTTTAAACATACTTTTTATTAATTTTACAAAATACAAAAAAGAAAAAACCGGTACATACATAAACACCTTTTCCACCTCCTTCCTACCCACCCACATGGGTCCTCCCCTGCCACAGAAGTATCCCATGTATGTGAACAGTCAGAGATGGTCCATTTTATGCTTGGATTTCTGTCCTCCTCCCCCTCCCCTGACCCCTGCCACCAGGGAGCTCCAGCAAACCAGGGCAGTACGCAGGAGGCCATCCATCCAACCATCTATTGTCATACCAAAAAAAAGAGAAAAATAGAAATAGGAAAAAAGAGAAAAAAGAAAAGGCAAAAAAAAAGAGAGAAAAAAAACAATACAAAACAGAAAATTTTTTCTTACATTCATAATTGTAAAACCATATTTTGTGGGCTTCCCCTCCCCCCCTTCCCCGGTTTTCATCCCTTTTTTATCATCTGCAACAGTTTCTTACTTTATAAAAATACACCTTTGTATCTTATACAACTTATAAATCAATTATTAACATTTTCATCTAATATTCAAATCACTGAAAAATCAAACTCCCATTTTATCTTCCCGTGCCTAATTTTTCTCCCTCTATAAGCCTCCATATTTTCACATTTTTCCAAAATCCATTCACCTTTAAAACTATAACTATTCTCAAATTAACCTTACATCCCCGATTACCGGCTCCACCCCCCCAATCCAGCAAATTCCATAATCAGCAGACCAGTTATAAACCTGTTAATCCATCCTTATAATCACAACATCACTTTCCCTTCACCCCACCCCCTGTTTACAGTCTTTTGCCATCCAGGCCACCATACAGGACCCCTGAATTTCTTCTCTTCTCTGCATATTTTTTCCTTCTTCCCTGTGGGCGTTCTGGAATTCCAATAATACCAATCGTGCCCCCCTCAAAGGCAGGGCACTCCATCCAACTTTTTGTAGAGTAAAGTCATCATTTTTTTCGTGGTGTGCTTCATTTTGTGTTGAATCATCACAGTCCTCATCTTCATCTTTTCCTTCCAAATCACAGTCACCATCACTGTCATTCTCACATTCATCTTTTTCAGTGTCAAAAACTTCATCTTCTAAAAAATCATATTCTGCCATCACCATCTGAAATTTTTGCTGTAACTCTTGCCGTCGTGTCTCCTCTTGACATAGCTCTATTCTTGTTTCCCACATTAAAGTCAAAACAGACCGCTGGAACTCAGGGGAACACTTTTTTGTTGACATAATTCAATCCTGCCAAGGTCAAAACTTGTCACGTGGGGTGGAATATGATCACAGTTTATTTTCTCGACTCCATTTTAACAAGCTGGCTGCATTCTTCAAGTCTTATTAACAATAAAGTTCGAACTCACATTTCACAAACATTTAAACCAAAAAAGAAATTCCACAAAGTCCAGAAATACAAAGTGAAAAAATTGACTTATAAATCCTGATCAACTCACTGGGTTGTCTGGGCTGCCGGCTCCCGGGGAAAAGAAAGGTTTTCCTTAGTCTTTACCTCTCATAAACCACAGTCTCTCTCCTCTTTCACCCTGCATCAAAGGGGAGATTCTCTTTGATGCCTTTGAGGGATCCTTTTAAGTTAAGATCTTCTGTTTACGGCTTCGGGTTTCTGTTTACTGTCTCTTATGTTACCGTGGGGGGGGGGTGGCTTCCTCTTTCCCCCCTCTCTCCCAAATCCAAATTGCCTTAATTTAAATTCCAAACAATCCAAATTACTCACAGTCTATTCATTTGCTAATTATTCTTGGAAGAATTGGCCGCCTCCACTTCCCAGACTCACAGCTTCGCGCTCTCAGAGCAGCAGTGTCAGCCTGTCCGCCGCGGTTCACCTCCTCGCTCTCGGGGGCTTAAACAAAGCCGATCCGGGGAGGAGAGAGCCCGCTTTTGGCGCCGCCAGGCAAAATCCGTCCCCAAAAAGCTCGATTTGGGGCTTTTAAGGAGGTTTTGCTTCGCTGGAGCAATTCCCTCCACCTCTGAAGCGCCGAGGTCCGCTCCGCTGATCGGACCCCCGTCTGAGCAAAGATGGCGCGGTCAACCGGAAGCCCCCAGCACCTCATATCCAAAAGCGACGAAAAAAATTGCGTCCCACTTCACTGTGTGAAAAAGCTCTTCTTTTTGCCTGTCCTTAATCCTCCAATACAGTGGTACCTTGGTTGTCGAACAGCTTGGCTCCCGAACAAATTGGCTCCCAAATACCGCAAACCCAGAAGTGAGTGTTTTGGTTTGCAAACGTTTTTCAGAAGCCGAATGTCCGACGCGGCTTCCGGTTGAGTGCTGGAAGCTCCTGCAGCCAATTGGAAACCCGCGCCTTGGTTTTTAAACTGTTTCGGGATTCGGATTGCCTCCCGGAACAGATTAAGTCCGAGAACCAAGGTAGCACTGTATTTAGCTTCACTGAATGACCATGAAGCCAGGGTCAGTATGGGAATCATTTCTAGTTGGAAAACAGCAATGATGAAGCAAGCAGCTGCCACAGATGCGTCAGAACTGGCTGTTGTCATATGATTTTGTTATGGTTACCTTCCTAGGGGAGACAACAGAGGCTCAAGGGCTGTAACTGTAGGCAGATGTCTTCTGGAATGGTGAGGGGAGGGCGAGTAACTCAGGTAGGTACTGAGGTGGAGACAAGGGTGTATGTAAAATAAATATCCATGTCAGTCCTCATCCCTTGAGCTGCACAATGGAGATCTCTGATCTTAATGAAGGGGCCAGTATTTGCCAGTGGAACAGAGGGGTGGGAGGGAGACAGGGTACCTGCCAAAACTCTTGTCTAGCTCAAAAACCTACTCAAATGAGGCTCTGCCCAGTCAGAGGGACTGCAAAAACCACAAAGCAGACCCACAAAGGAAGGTAATTTACCACAGGTACCAATCTCTTCTACAGCAAATAGCAAGTCTTAAGCACAGAGCTTGGCTGCCAAGTCTCCCATTTTTCGCAGGAAACCCCCATATTTTAAACCGTTTCCCGCTGGCAGACCAGATTGGGAAAAATCCCATAAATCCCCCGGATTTCCTACCTGCCAGGGAGGCTCCATTTTGGGTGCCGGCGCTGCCCGATTTCTGGTACCCATCATGGGTAGCGCAGCACCGGAAGTCGCTTCTACGCATGTCCGGATATGCGTAGAAGCGACCTCCGGTGCCGCTCTGCCCATGCCTGGGCACCAAAAATTGGGCAGAGAGGCACCGGAAGTTGCTTCTATGAATGTCCAGACATGCATAGAAGCGACTTCCAGTGCCGCGCCGCTGCTGATCCTGCATTTTTCAGCGGGAGACTTGGCAGCTATGGCACAGAGTAAAATCCTTAATGATAAACTTAAGGATTGTCTGCACTGCCTTTGGCTGAAAAACCAGGAAAGAAGCATGAGCCCCAAATAGTCTTTTGTATTCTCAACTCTTACCAGTGTAGATGGAAGCTTCCCTGGCAGCGACAGGCATGTTGGAGGTGTTTGCTACCAGAGCAGTTCTCTTCATAATGCTTTCGACCTTACCATCAACCTCCAATGTGAGCTGCAAAGGCAAGAGAAACAGGACTGAAAACCCACTGGAAAATATGCAGGTAATAGAGGCACATTTGACAAAATTGGGAGAAATAACAGGATTGCAAATTAATTGGTCCAAATCAGAGATGATGGTATTTAACTATGATGAAGATGAAAAATGAAGATGAAAAAATAGATATAAAATTAAGAAATGCAATGAAGTACTTGGGAATAAAAATAACAAGAAATTTAGAACAAGAGAATTTCAACAAATTAAAGAAGGAAATTAAGGAAAAGCTGGAGGACTGTAAGAAAATTAAGCCTTCATAGTTTTGAAGAGTGGTGATAATAAAAATGAAAATTGTGTCTAGAATAATTTTTTTATTTAGAATGCTACCAATTAAGATATTGGAGAGAGAGAGATAAAGGGTTGGCAAAGTATGATCAATAAATTGTGCAATGGAGATAAGAAACCTAGAATCAATAAAAGAAGATGGTATAAACCCCAGAAACAGGACTGAATCTGCTGAACATGATGGCCCTATTTGGGCATTCGCCTTATGTATGAAACGTACATGCAGAGAGAGAGAGAGAGAGAGAGAGAGAGAGAGAGAGAGAGAGAGAGAGAAGAAGGAAAGAAGGAAAGAAGGAAAGAAGGAAAGAAGGAAGGAAGGAAGGAAGGAAAGAAAGAAAGAAAGAAAGAAAGAAAGAAAGAAAGAAAGAAAGAAAGAAAGAAAGAAAATGCTCGCTCACAAAACCTCCATAGGCAGATTAAGCACCCTGCTCCAGACCTTCGCTATCCGTGAGTGGAGATGAGAACAGAAGGATGGAGGTTAACATACTCAGCCCCCACTCTCCCTGTTCACGTGTTATGTTTTATATGAGAGCAGAACATCTAAATAAGGCTAATGGCATGAATTCTTCTAAACGTAGGTATGAAGCGTCATCAGTAGACATTGAAATTCAATGACAGCAAGATTGGACTGCTTCAACATTTCACTTCCAATCTCAGGGTTGCCCTATATTCCTATTCCTATATTCCTATTCACATGTGCTCTAAGGTTTATGGAGAAAACTAAAATGGAATATTAAGATTACCCCTTATAGCTTTGTTTACTCAATTTAAGTCAAGCTAAATCAACTTGGACATTAATCCCCTCCCCAAATCCACTTACTTTGCTTAGATGAGAACTGCATTGAGGCACGAAGACCACCGCCTACGTTTTGCTTGAACAGCATTTCCATACCCAATACTGACCTCTGGGAAGTCTCTGAGGACTTCAGACATTTCATTTCCTCGTTCCCCACAGCCTACGTATATGATAACATCACTGTTGGAATATTTGGATAGAGACTGAGAAATCACAGTCTTTCCGCAGCCAAAAGCCCCAGGAATAGCCGTTGTGCCTCCTTGAACACACCTAAATGAAGAAGATAGACTGCATTAATATTTTAACTCTGAGGGAAAGAAACAATGGACAAATAAGATAGAAGGGAAGTGCAACATATATTTTAAAACTGGCACAAGCCCCAAGATTTAAAGAGGACCTACTCCAGCAGTATTTAAAATGTCAGAAGAGTAGCTGTGCCCTGTGAGCACTCTTAATGAACTTTGAAAGCCACTTTGGAGCTCTTTCGGCTAAAGAGTGAAATAAAAATGTTTCAAAGAAATATGGGTCTGTTATAGCAAAAACAGAAACCTTTGCTCTTGCTTCTATGTAAACTGGCAGTTTGCATGGGCTGTATATGTTTGTTCGTTCTTGCCAACGGAAAACACAACCGAAGATGTGGTTCAGCATTAATAGGAAGATCTTCAGCTTTTTAATATTAAAATCTTTATCGTGGTTTTTCTCAACCAGTATGCCTCCAGATGTTTTGGGACTACAACTCCCATCATCCCTAGCTAGCAAGACCAGTGGTCAGGAATGATGGGAGTTGTAGTCCCAAAACATCTGGAGGCACACTGGTTGAGAAACACTGCTCTAAGCATTGCACATACAGTTATTCCAGTTATGCTGTCAGCGACAGTTCTACTATACATAACCGGAGAACTTTTCTACTAAAAGAAGCAGTAAAAAACAGACTTTGCAATCAGAGTTGCTACTTACGGAAAGAGTGCATCAAGGACTCTCTGACCAGTTAAGAGAGGGTGATTGGCGGGCAACTTTTCTGTGACGGGGCGGATTTGCCGTACAGGCCAGACCTGGACCATAGTGAATTTCTCCTTCACTCCCTCAAACTCCAGCTCCAACACAACATCCTGCAAGAGGGCGGTGAAACCAAGAACAAACAAGATGTACTGGAAACTCTGCTGGCAAAAAGTCAGCTAGGACAACGGCATGCTGCTGACTTCAGCAAAGTCCAGTTTATATTAAAAAGTGGGGTCCTGGTGTCATTCATAGTCACCAGACAGGAAGCAAACAGGTTTGCTTTTAGTGGTAGGTCCTGCGTCAAGCCACCTCTGCAAGCTGCCTCCATGACGGCAATTCAACCCTCAAGCAACCCTAATCTGCCAGGAATTTGTGGAAGTCAGTAGGACTCCCTGGTGGTGGAGAGACAGAGGGAATTTTACCGAGCAGGGTAACCTGTCTTTTCCCTGCTCAAGAGATTGCATATTCTGCACAAGTGCTGAGGCAGTGCTTGCAGAATATGGAGATCTGCCTGAGAGGCCACAGTTGTCTATACAGAGGGCATAACAGAGTGCATGGCCTCATAACAGAGAACTGGAGATTTTCTTGCACGTGAAGTGTATCAGTGAAATTGAGTCTATCGTACCCTCACCACCTCCTTCCCTAATCAGGCCCATTTCTCTCTCTCTGTCTCTCTCTCTCTCACACACACACACACGTGTGTCAGGAAAGTGCACTACAGTGACTCCATTGTTTGAGCAAGAGCAAAAATTTATGAAATGGGAAGTGTTTTCTCCAGTGTACTACCATGTCTGAAACAGTTCACACAAAACCCGGCATCATGCAAGGACATTAGACAGCGGAGAAAAACTTATTATTTGCAGAAAAACTTACAGATGTGTCGTAATGCCCAGGTGGAGCAATGTACGTCACTGTACCCCTGTTTCGCGGGGGCAACATGATCTTGTGTTTGATAAGAGAGTTCTCAGTCACTAGGCCATAAATATCACCACCTGTGATATGACTGCCAACCTGCAATTCAAAGAAACTGCTAATATTAATATACAGAGGTATTATATGTCCACAGTACGAGATGCACTAAAAACATTATGGATACCCAACTGCAAAGTGGGTCAATTCAGTTTGGTCAACAGTGCAGCCAAAATACAATCAACAGCAAACATGTTCTCCGTAACTTACCCGCAGGTTTTTGACAGGTGAAAAGTCCCATTTGAGATCTCTGCTCAGAGCTGTCACATTTACTCCTCTGGGGATGTAAATGCTCTGGGTTTGAGCGCTGATGTGTGACAGAGGCCTCTGAATACCGTCAAAAATGGCTCCCATGATTCCAGGGCCAAGCTCCACCGAGAGGGGCTTGCCAGTACGAAGTACGGGGTCTCCTACAGAAACACCAGCTAAACAATTGGTTAAGGAAGGCATCCTAAAGGTGGTGTCAAGCTAACTAGAAATGTATTAACTAGTTCACTAACCAATTAACCTTCATGGTGGGCCACAAAAAACATCTTGCAACGGAACTCAAGTTTCAGCCATTGGAGTATAAAGGCTCCCGTTCTGGGAGGGGGGGAAACATTTGGGTGAGCCAACAAGTACAGTTGTACCTTGGTTCTCGAACAGAATGAGTTCTGGGAGTCCGGAACTGTTTGAAAACCAAGGCACGTTCTGATTGGCTGCAGGAATGTCCTGCAACCAATCGGAAGCCACAACAGATGTTCGGCTTTCGAAAATCGTTCGAAAACACTCATTTCCAGATCTCGATTGTACAGTCGGATTTTGACTGTATTTTCAGACATTCCATAGAATAGCAACAAAGTTGTTTCCACTCCAGATGTCTTTCACTTAACATAAACCATCCCAGAGAGTTTAGCAAAGCAATGTGGTTCTGAAGGTGGGCAGAATAAAGTTTGGTGCTATTTTTGCCTCATCCTGGAAAAAAGGAAATGAGTCGCAAGCCATACTACAATGAACTGTATAATTCTGATAAACCTGGTGTGATATGAGTCTCTTTTACCTTCTACACAGATCATCCTTGTTTTGCTTACTTGTTTATACCTGTGTTTTTGGGTGCTTTTTTACAATTTCAAATAAAAAATACAAAATGAATTGCTTAGTTCCCCAGGTGGATAGGATTATGCCCATTATGGATGGGGTTGCACTTGCCCTTAGGGATCAAGCTAGCAATCTGGAAGTAATCACAGACCAACAATGGTGTTCTGGTGTCTAGACAATAACTTTGGCCCATAAGCTTTGGCTGGTACGCTAAGTTTACCCTCTACTTGAAACCAAGGATCTTGGCTCCCACTGAAGTAATTATCCCATTTTCACTTTTACTCTGCTCAACATACCCTTGAATGGCAGAAATCGCACACCAGCCAAAAGGATACAGGTTTCCTCATATACCTGAATAGTTGCCATGTCCCCCTCCAGCCGGATAATTTCTCCGACAAGTTCACAGTGGCCAACTCGTACCAATTCATACATGGCTGCACCTGCCATGTTGCAGGCAGTGACAACTAGGGAAAACAAAAGAAAGAGATGAATGCACATTCAACTGTGATTTCCCGCTGGTGGGAAGGGACAATTCAGTAGCTTTGCATTTTTTTATTTCTGCAAATATAGTATTTTGTTTGCAACTGGAAGTAGAGCCCAAAATATTGCTGTAATGCATGAAAGACTCCTATTGCTGAAGTGGTAAGGTAACCACGTGTTTGGGCTTCTCGGCTGCAAGTCCTGGAAGACCTGCTCCCTTTCTTGCTAGCCTTTTCCAGCTAGCCTGGGAGGGTGGAGACCGACTTACTAAAGCTACAAAAGCTGGGGCTGCTGAACAGACTAGTGGGCTGAGGTGCTATTTAGGAGTTGTTGCTGCTATTGATATTAATTTTTATATCTTTATTTTAGATCTTATGATTTATATCAAAATGTTCAATTTGGTTCTGTACTTTTTGATGCTTTGCTTTATAACTACTTTTGCTATGTTTGCAATTATGCAATTTGTTTCCGTTTTGCAAGCCGCCTCCAGCATGGCTTGAACTGTGGAAAGATGGTATACAAATAAAATGATGCATGCATGTTCCTTCCTTAAAGAAAGGTGGATGCCAGGAAGCAGGGTTCTAGCCTAGCCTTCTCCCTGGCATGCTACTTTGTAGAGCAATATTATTATTCTTTTGTGCAGAGGAGAATTCTGTCATGAGGTCACAGAATCATCAAGTTGGAAAGCTGGAAAAACCACAAAGTCATCTAATCCACCCCCTGCAATGCAGGAATCTTTTGCCCAGCATGGGACTTGAACCCATGACCATGAGATTTGCAGTTAAGACATGCAGTAAGGTCAGCAAGAAAGGAGATGGCTGGTGGTTCCTAATGTCACAAAAACCCTGATGCTTCTCAAAAGTGGGGGGTGGGGGTGGGGGTGTTTCCAACCTATGCAGAATTGGTCTTCCTTGGGAAAGGGGGCATTTAAGGTGAAAGGATGCAGGTTCCCAAATAATTTCTATCATCCTGTCCTGAGCTTTCAGACCATGCCTCTCCTGGATACTTCTTTCTAAGCACCATTTCATTGCTACTCATTTAAAGTACCGTACACATACCAGGAGAACTTACCAGGTCCTGAAACTCCAAAGACATAGCCAAAGGCATCCTCTCTGTCTTCATCACGTATTTTGGGAAGTTTGGAGAAATCCATCTTTACTGTCCAGCTAGCTGAGAAGAAAGGGGGGGGGAGAGAGAAAAGTCTAGTTTGCATGTTTGGTTAGCCTACATCAAATCACAGAAATGCCACTCACAATTAACACAAAATGCAATTCCCCCCACCCACATTACTTGCATTCTCTCACTTTTTGAGTCTGAATCTTGTGTTCCCCCCACAACTGTCAGTTAAACAGCTGAGCAACTATGTAGGACTATATACCAAGGTTATTCTGCATCTTGAAGTGTATACAAAATCTTGCCATGTAATACAGTGGTACCTTGGGTTACGGACACGATCCATTCCGGGGTGCCATTCACACCCCGAAAAGTCCGCAACCAGAGCATCACTTCTGCGCACATGCAAAGCGCGATAGAGCACTTCTGTGCATGCATGAACCGTGCAGAACGCTTCTGCGTGTGCGGCAAAACCCGGAAGTAAACACTTCCAGGTTTGCAGCGTTCTTAACCTGAAAAGACGCAACCTGAAGCGGACGCAACATGAGGTACGACTGTAATCAGAGTGATAAAGAACTCAGTAAGTATTCTTTTCAGTTCCCTATTTTAGCTGCTGATCTCTGTGGAATGCTCTTCTGGCTTGCACTCTTTATAAAGACTTGAGGCATGAGATTATTACCCCTCTCTTATTGTCCATTCCGGGTCGCCTGACCACTGCCACAGTGTCCTTTCTCCTGGCAGATAAAGAGGGAGCAGGTGACAGCAAAGGTTGCAAAGGTTTTTAGCTGGGGCAATCAGAATAAGGTCCGCTATTTGACTGCTGATTCAGGAGCCTAAAGGAGCCTAAAGAACTTTTTATTTCTGTTCTTTGTATACTGCATTGCTGTTTTGTTGCTATGGCCGATGGCTGATGCAAATAAAGATTCATTCAAGAAGGGTATCTATGAAAGTCTGTGGGTACACAATATGCAACCACAACTGCTAGCTCAGCAGCCCTGGAATGTACAGTGGTGCCTCGCTTTACGAATGCCTCGCACAACAAAAAAACTCGCTAGACGAAAGAGTTTTGCGTTGCGAGAGGCATTCGTAAGACGACAAAATTTTCTATGACTGCCGCCTCGTCTTACGAAGCGCGGCCATAGAAAGCGGCAAAGGAAGATCAGCTGTCAGCGCGGGACAGCTGATCTGCCCCTGCCTGTCTTCCCCTTGGCTCAGAGAAGACAGGTGGGGGTAAGCAGCGCCCGCTGCGATTCGGCTCTGTCCCCCAGAGCCACCGCCCCGCCCCGCACCACCGGGGAAGACAGGCGGGAGGCGGCGGGGGGAGAAGCGCTTCTCTCCTCCGCCGCCTCGCCGCGCACCAGTGGCATGAGACGGTGCTGCGGAGGTCTCCGAAGCGCCGTCTCATGTCGGGGGAGGCAGTTTCTCCCCCCGCCGCCTTGCACACAGCCGGCATCGGACGGGGCTTCGGAGACCTTCTCCGAAGCCCCGTTGCATGCCACCGCCAGTCCCCCCAGAGCCTATAGGAACACATTGTTTAAGTTTCAATGCATTCCTATAGGAAACTGGGACTCGCTAGACGAAAAATTCGTTACACGAATTGACCCGTGGAATGAATTAATTTCGTCTATCGTCTAGCGAGGCACCACTGTATTTGGTGTTGAGGAAGCTCTCAACACTATTCAGACATAGCTACAAAAGAGTATGCTTATGGTTCGAACATTTGCTACAGGTCTTCCTTTGGGCTGATCTTAAGCATCACCAAGATAGCCGTATACAACCCTGACTACCTACAAGTGTTAGAAATTAGCCAGGTGTGTTTTGCTACTGGCGTGGGTCCAGTTGCCACCACGTGGAGATCTCTGGATGCCAGGTTGGCAACTGACATCTCCATTTGGCTGGTCCCTCCAGCTTTCTTAAGCAGGTAAGCAGAATAGCTTATTTATTGCATTTATATCCAAAATCCCCCCCCAAAAAAGCATAATTCAAGAGTTGCTCCACAATCTATTTAAACTCGTAGTTGAGTAGTGGAAGGGGAGGCCAGTTGTGGGGTGGGGTTCCTTTGTTGTGCTGTTGTATTGTGAGCCGAATTGTGTTTGTATGAGGTATGGTTTTTTTGCATTGCAAGGTAGTCGAAGCAAAATTCCAAGTATGCTTGGTACTTGGCCAATAAATTATTCCTATTCCTATTCTATTTGGGTTTTGACCCTTTCAGCGGGTTCCTCTTTCCCTTAAACCTGTTTTTAACATTCCCACTATTTTATGAAGCTATCCACTTACAAAGGTTATACACTGTTTCGGAGATGGGCAAATGGGAGTTGCAGAGTTGAATACTGTACACACATTTCTACTACATTCTTTAAAGAATTCTGCTACATTAAATTTAAAACACATTTTCACCCATAACGTGGCATGTGGATTGCCTGAGATCAATTTTAGCCAAACTAAATAACCATTTTACACTGCAAGGCCTTAACAAGAGAGTCCCCTTGTTCAGCTCACACTGGGGAGTCCAATATGTTTTGATCTAAGGTTTTATAAAAGACTGGATTTTTTGCAACAAAATCTGAATCAGTTTGAAATTGAAATCACATGTGTGTCACAAATCAAGATTCTCGTCTGAAGCAATCACCCAGAAAGCAATGCATGGTAAAATACTAAAAAGTCCATACCTTAGGGGAAGCAACAAAAAAAAAATCCACAAGTCTTATGAAGAAATCCAAACACAAGCTCTAAGATATCAGGAAAAAGCAAATGATTGGCCTTCCTGGCTCCTAGCTCTCACACCAAAGAGATAGGAAAGAAGGCATTTCAGGAAGACACAGCAAAGAAAAGATTGTCACCTGACCAGATGAGTCATCCATTGCTCCCAAAAAGGACTGCTGCAATAGCAAGTCACGTTGCTCAAGGCCAAACTAAATTTAAAATGTGCTCTTTTTGAATTTCAACACACTCCACCGTGCTGAGGCTGAAAGCAAAATCAACTCTCAGTCACAAGCTGTTTCCGTGCTTGGGCAAGACCCAAAGAAGAAGAGACACACTGTTTTTGCTATCTCAAGAGCCCATTTATGAAATGATCAAGTCAGAAAATAAAATACCTCTGTTTTATTGCATTCCTCTCTTCTGCAGAACTAATGAGTCACTGTCCAGTGCTAAACACTGACTTTAACTGCAGCAATTACCTTGTGGGGCAAGAATGGGGATCTGGTGACCTTATGAAATTGTAGTCCAGGTAAAGGACCCCCTGGATGGTTAAGTCCAGTGAAAGGCGACTATGGGCTTGCGGCGCTCATCTGGCTTTCAGACTGAGGAAGCAGGCGTTTCGGGTCATGTGGCCAGCAGGACTAAACCACTTCTGGTGCAACGGGACACCATTACAGAAGCCAGAGTGCACAGAAACGCCGTTTCCCACCGCAGCAGTACCTATCTTTTCACACTGGCGTGCTAGGTTGGCAGGAGCTGGGACAGAGCAAGGGGAGCTCACCCCATTGCGGGGATTCAAACTGCTGACCTTCTGATCGGCAAGTCCAAGAGGCTCAGTGATTTACACCAGTGTTTCTCAACCTTTTTGGGGCCACGGCACACTTGTTCCGTGAAAAAAATCACGAGGCACACCACCATTTAAAAAGTTAAAAAAATTAACTCTGTGCCGCCCTATATTATAATTATGACTGTAAGAAACACTTGCCAAATATTGCTTTCTGGCGGGTCAGTGTTGTGTATTGGCGGCCGCCAGGCTCGTTTGCACTGAGCTTTGGGAAAGAGGAGGAGAAATATTGCTTTCCGGCGGGTCAGTGTTAGTTATTGGCGGCCGCCAGGCACGTGACAATGCAAATCGCCCTTCTCGTCGCCGCACATCGCGGCACACCAGCCAGCGTCTCGCGGCACACTAGTGTGCCACGGAACAGCGGTTGAGAAACGCTGATTTAGACCACAGAGCCACCCATGTCCCTTTAGGTCTAGGTATGGCAGAAACATTCCCCACACATTCACTCAGAATATGTTTTTGAGCTGTAAAACACTAATTCCACACGTTAATGCAATCATATATGAACAAATGTGGTCATACAACCAAGTGCTGATCCAGACCTGATTAGTTGCAGCAAGGTGGACTTCATGTGCTTTCAGCTTATACCAGGCACATCCAACAGGTAGATCGTGATCTACCGGTAGATCACTGGCTCCCCCCATAGAAGCTTAACAACTTTGGCTCAGCTAAAAAAAGCTCAATGTTTTCTCCCTGCACCTCCCAAAAATGGGGCTTTCCTCTCCCTAAAAAAGAGCTCAACTCTTTCACCTGAAAAAAAACAGGACTTTCGTTCCTAAAAAAACTCAACAACTTTGACCTGACCCCCCCCCAAAAAAGGGTAGATCACTGCCAGTTTTTAACTCTGTGAGTAGATCGCAGTCACATGGGAGTTGGCCACCCCTGGCTTATACCAATGGGGACATCCATATTTTATTACAAAACCTTACTGCTCATGAGTGGGTTGCTATGTAACAAAAGAAGCTGCCCCCTCCCATTACTACAGTGGTTCCTTGGTTCTCAAACTTAATCCGTTCCGGAAGTCCGTTCCAAAACCAAAGTGTTCCAAAACCAAGGTGCGCTTTCCCATAGAAAAGTAATGCAAATGGATTAATAAATTCCAAACTTTAAAAAACAACCCCTAAAACAGCAAATTAATATGAATTTTACTATCTAACAAGACCACTGATCCATAAAATGAAAGCAATAAACAATGTACTGCGGTCACACAATCAATCAAGCAGTAGCTGAACTGGGTTCCACAGAGTCACAAAAAAGAGCTGCAAAAACAAAAATGCAAAATAAATAGCAAAAGGAGACAGGCCTCAGCGAAACACTCAAAACAGAAGTGTGGCACTCAAAATGGAGCACGTTCGGCTTCCGAAAAAGGTTCACAAACTGGAACACTTATTCCAGGTTTGCAGTGTTTGGGTTCCACGTTGTTTGAGTACCAAGGTGTTTGAGAACCAAGGTGCCACTGTACTTTGCTAATAATCCTAATCCCAAAATATCAACACTGCCTAAAGCTAAGGAACATCATGACACTGACTGACCCAAATCTGCAAGCCTGATTCTTCCACGTCTTTAGGGGAGGATAGCTCTAATTCTCCACTGTGGTACAGGCAGTCCAAGCACTGCCAAAAAGTAGTTTAATCCAAGCTATCATATACACATTTTGAACCACATTCTTCTTTTAATGTCTTCAAGTACAAAATTGGTGGTGTGAACTAATGTGATACAATTGCCGATTATGCATTTTGCCCTCTCCTTTATAATTAAAAAGCTGGTTCAGACTCCCACATAGAGAAAGTTGTAATTTTCAGTCAACAGATTTCTCCTTCAGCATTCAGTATCTTAGACTGTTTGAATTATTGGTGCTATATGCATTGACAGAGGACCAAAATGTTCTGGGCCATTTCTAAAAACTCCTGCAACACAGCACTAGAGAAAATCATCTCAGAAGAGGCCAAACCTAATCCTTCTACAGTAATTTGGTTCAAACTTCACCCCAATCCAACCCAGACACATTAGTTAGATCAGAAAGAATGATTAACAGTGAATGACTAACAGTGAAACATACATGAATTATTCTCTTAAGTCTATTGCTTGGCTTGAGTTGTTCCATTGCAACTAAAGGAGAATCAATTTTCCCAAGGCAAATTAAGCATTAGGTTGATGGAAAATACTGACGTTACTTCTTCCACTTCTCAATTTTTTCTCTATTGAACTTTATTAAGACAACAGGAAATAGAACTCAAGCAGCCATTTGCCTATACAGGAACAATTTATTACACCATAGGAAGCCAGTGGTGTTTAAATGGGGAAGGGGAAATATATGAACACTAGCTGGCCCTGCCACACGATGCTGTGGTTCAGTTTGTTAAATGGAGGGTCAGAGTCCCCCTTCAGACTTCCCTGACTGTCAAGAGTCCCACTGTTTTTCGTGTGTTATGTTTAGATAGGCGGATCCCTGTGTCTCCCCCCACCCTGTACCGACCCATTACCTATCCCTGTCTCCTATTCTGGATCCCCGTAGGGTACGGAGGTAATGGTTGAGGTATCCCTGTCTCGTATTTGCCCCCCCCCCAGTCCACCCAGGGAAGGACTTATCTATCCCTGGGTCGTTTTTTGGTCCCCAGACCCCACCCAGGGTAGGGGTTACGTATGCCTGTCCCCTATTTTGGTCGTCCCTATCCCACCCAGGGAAGGCGTTACCTATCCCTGTCCCTGGGTGGGGTGGATGGCGGGGTGTGTTGTTCTCGGGGGTGCGGTACGTTGTCTTGGGGTGGTTGGATCGCGGGGTGGGTTTGATTTTGTTGGGGTGGATGTCGGTGGGGTGTGTTGATCTCGGGGTTTGATTTTGTTGGGGTGGATGGCGAGGGGGTGGATGTCGGTGGGGTGTGTTGATCTCGGGGGCTGTTTGACCTATGCAAAGGCCTATTCCCTGGATGGTCCGGGTCTCCTGGTGAGGCGTTGGATGCTGAGCGGTCTCTTCTCAGGGCGACCTGGTTCCTGTTGACGGTGCGATGTGAGGGGCGGGACAGGAGCGCAGATCAGGGGGATGGGGATGGGCGCGATCTATGGGGCAGGTGGGGATCCCTGGGGAGAGGCCTGGTCTCAGGGGGCCTGCTCCCTGGTGGTGGTGCAATCTCCACGGAGGGCGTGGACCGTGGGTCAGGCGGGATGGGGAGGGGCGCGATCTATGGGGCAGGCGGGGATCCCTGGGGAGCGGCCTGGTGTCAGAGCAGCCTGTTCCCTGGCGGTGGAGGGATCTCAAACGCCGGCTCCCTCGGCCTATAGAGCGAGATGAGCGCCGCAACCCCAGAGTCGGACACGACTGGACCTGATGGTCAGGGGGCCCTTTACCTTTACTAGGATAGAAACACCATTTAAGGATACATAGGGTGAAATTCTGACAATACTAACTACCTCTGTGTTTGGCAGGCAATATTTATAAGAGGACCTGAATATTCTCCAGAGGCATCAAAAGGTATTTAGTAAGATTTAGAAAAACGCATATTCTTCTAGGTACTTGCAAATGTGCATTAAAAGTGTGATGTTCATTTAGCTGTTAAGTCCCATTCTTCTCAAAGGGGTTTATTCTGACTCCCGGAACAGATTAAGTTCAAGAACCAAGGTACCACTGTAACACTTTGCAATTGTATATATATTTGCACAATAACGTTGCCTTAAGCAGGTGTTTCTATATATGCTGTCTGTACATACGTTTGTATGTTCACGAAGTAGTGTGCATCAGTGTTCTCCCCTCCCCTCTATCCTCTATCCAGACCCCCTAAGTGCTGGTGGAAAGAATATAGCAGTTCACTGCACCCTATGCCGTTCCTTCCTTCCTTTCGTAAAATACGTAGTACATCTGCCTGTATGTTAAAATATTTAACAGAAGTGCTTCAGGTGCCACCAGCATCAGAGGTGTGGTGAGCGACTAATGGAGAAAGGTCCTTTTTAGTGTGAGACACCCCAGCTTTAGAATACTTTCCCCTGGGGGACTCACCTTCATCTCTTAACATCAATGAGACCCTTTATTTCCCCAGGCTTTTAACCTAATCAGTTTGATCTCTGCCGATTATTTCTTTGCTCCACTTTAAAATAATGCAACACCACCATGTTTTTATTTTAAAAATGTGTTTCCTGTAATTGTTATAAACCACCCGGGAACCTATTGAAGGTCAGGCTACAAGTCCTTTACGATGCACACCCAGACACACAGCTGCATTGAGGATCTACCTTTGCTCTTTTGCTTTTACGGTATTTTGTTTTCATAGCTGCAGATGGGTAGCAGCTTGCTGCAATTCTCATTTATGCACCTCTCCTTCTACAATGTCAATGGCCACCACACATGCATTCATTATCAGGCCTCACGCAACCCATCGAAATGTCAACCGCATTGTTACGTGAAAGAGCAATTTTACACAAGCGAATGAATACAGGAAGCAAGTCTTATTTACAGGAAAACAACAACAACACCCTAAGCTCCTCAACCACAGTTTTATAACTAAAACAGCCAGAACATAACTGAGGCAAGGATTTCAGAGGAGGGAAATGTCCCACCTCTGTGGTGTTATGAGTTGTCATCCTGTTTTTCTCTGTAAGCCGCCTTAAGTCCCATCAGGGAAAGGTGGGGTACAAATAAATATTATGATAGGTTAGTGACCGGCTGTAGGGTGTTTTTGTTTGTTTGTATCCGTTTGATTACAAGACTTCCCCTGCTGTTTGGTGCCGTCTCGTCAAAAACAAGCACTCAAAACACCGCCATATATAAGCACCCCGTTTTTTTGAACCGGCCTAGAGGTGGGGAGGGAGATGCCGAGCTTTTGCTCCTGGGGGGGGGGCAAGGCGATGTTTTGCACTCTTTGAAGGGCCCACGGAGAGAAAGGCACACTTTAGCGCAAGGGAGAGGTTGGGTGAAGGGGTGGGAATGAACCGTAACAGCTCCTGGGAAACTGGTCGGGCTCCCCGCTTCTAAAGGGAGGGAACGTCGCGCGGAGGGAGCAAGAGGGAGAGAAGGGTGGTGAGATGGCAATGGCGACTCACCTCGGACTAATGACTGGAGCGGCTCCGCGCGTAGTGACTCAGGAACCGGCTGACCACCGCAGCAGCAGCCGAATGCCGATGCGCCCTTTACCCGGCGGACTAATCCTGCAGGCGCCTCCGGAAGTGACGCACAAGCACTTCCCGCCGAGCCTCTCAGCGCCCCCCGCGGCTTCGGAAGACTTCTCGCTGCGCCTGCGCGCTTCGCCGCTTCTCTCACTCCTCTGTGGTGGTAAAATGTCGTAAAATAAATAACTGGCGTGGCGCCGGATTGATCCAATAGTTTATGTTGCGACAAGCTCGGAGGACGGCGGCGGGGACGCCTGTGCGTTTTTTCGGCCCGACGCAGCCTTTATCGCTTGCCTCACAGACGTGGGTTTAGCCCCACAGAGGTATGAAAAGGATGGAGGTGCGCATCGTCCGTCCGGAGATCGAGCTTCCGGGTTCGCGTCGCGCGCCATTTAAAAAACTTTCCCGCAGAGGGATGGGAGTGAAAGCTGCCCGTCGTGGGAACCTGTGGGGGAAATCCAGGATTTCATCATAGCTATCTGAAGAAGTGGCGCATGCACACAAAAGCTCATACCAATGACAAACTTAGTTGGTCTCAGAAAGATTTTTTTAAATTTCATCATAGCTGTTGGAAGGCTAGAGCGCAAAGCCCAAATAAAAGAAGCAGAGAGCAGGGCTTTGTATCGTTGTTGTGTGTTTTTTTTAAAAAAGTTCATTTCGTGTGAACAATTTTTTTAAAAATTAGGTTTTTAAACATTGGGAAATGGCCCTCCCAAAATAAATTCAAAACCAAAGCAAACACTTTAATGTGCTTTTACACAAGCGCGCACACATATACACAGTGCTTTTTTCCTGGGGGGACACATGGGTACACATACCCCTAAACATTTGTGAATCTTTGTACTTTGGTCAATTTAATGTATTTATTTTTCACGACCTGAACTATAAAATGGGGGAGGGGTAGTCAAAATGAGAGTACCCCTAAACATTTTTTTGGGGGGAGCACTGCATATGCATACACAAGTTTAATAAAATATGCATAAAATGCAAAGTGTAATTTAATGGGGAGGAAAAAAAACCTTAGCTGATGTTGACACTGCTGTTTGTGCTGGGGCAGTTTAATAATTGTGAGTTTTCACTTGTCATATGTAAAATGATCAGCACAGAGTTCTCCCCCACTCTCCCGCATCCCCAACTTTTATGTTAATGTAACTTTTCTACCTTGAAGGAGGAGCAAAGAAAGTCTCTAAAGAATGTACTTCAGCTTCTTGCAAGAATCTCTCCTTGATTTTAAAGCTCCCTTTACAGATCCCTTGAAAGGCATTGCGTTCAGAAGTCATACTGGGGAAAGTCTTCTGGTAGCAATATAAAAACAAAAGTTGTTTTTCAAAAACAAAAAAGTAAATGCAATAAATCAGGCATCCCCAAACTGCGGCCCTCCAGATGTTTGGGCCTACAACTCCCATGATCCCTAGATTAGAGGATCAATGGTCAGTGATGATGGGAATTGTAGTCGAAAACATCTGGAGGGCCAAAGTTTGGAGGTGCCTGCAATAAATGATCCCATGTCGCAAATAGGGGAGGGGCTGTGACAGCCCTGCGGTGTAATCCACTGTTAATAGTGCAGGCTGGAGTCAAACTGAGGATGAGAGCGTTTCCTAGCAGCTCTGTAATATACCAGTGCAATTCTGTCTTTCTTGCAGGTTGGAGATTAGAGACAGGCAGAAAATGGCAGGTGACGTCATGTAAAAATCCTGAATTTTCATACTGATAGCTTTCATTTCTGCTTGAGAAAAAGCTATCAGGCTTTCACTCGGGTTCAGAGACCTATTACTTACTGATTTATCATGTCTTTTGCCATTTACATGAAAAACGTGAGCATGGTCACATGCCAATTCTGCAACGTGCATGGTGGTAAGAGCACAAAAATAGAATCCGAGAGACAAATCTCATCACCTAGAGAAGCCTGTTCAGATTTCTTGATTCCTGTTGAGAAGCCATTCTTAAACTTCTCTTTGGCAGAACAGCGTTGCCCTTAAAAATACAGTAAATGGATTTACTGTAGCTAAATCCATATTTGAAGTAGCTGCCGATATCATAATACTGTTTATGCAAATATAAGGTGCAACCATATATATTGATGCTTTTGAATTATGGTGCTGGAGGAGACTCTTGAGAGTCCCATGGACTGCAAGAAGATCAAACCTATCCATTCTGAAGGATATCAGCCCTGAGTGCCCACTGGAAGGACAGATCGTGAAGCTGAGGCTCCAATACTTTGGCCACCTCATGAGAAGAGAAGACTCCCTGGAAAAGACCCTGATGTTGGGAAAGATGGAGGGCACAAGGAGAAGGGGACAGAAGACAAGATGGTTGGACAGTGTTCTCGAAGCTACTAAAATTAGTTTCATTAAACTGCGGGAGGCAGTGGAAGATAGGAGTGCCTGGAGTGCTCTGGTCCATGGGGTCACGAAGAGTCGGACACAACTAAATGACTAAACAACAACAACAACAATGGTGCAACCGCATTTGGAAGACTGTACAATTCTGGTCGCCTCACTTCAAAAAGGCTATTGTAGAGTTGGAAAAGTTTATAAAATTATGCATGGCGTGGAGAGAGAAAAGTTTTTCTCCCCTCTCTACATCCACTGTTGTGAGGCAGCCATGCTTCTGAATACCAGTTTATGGAAACCACAGGAGGGAAGACCGCTCTTGTGCTCAAATCTTGCTTGCGGGTTTCCTGCAGGCATGTTATTGGCCACTGTGAGAACAGGATGCTGGTCCAGGTGGGCCATTGGCCTGATCCAGCAGGCTCTTCTTATGTTCTTAAATTCTGCCTTCTTTTAGACATCTCCTAAAAACTGTTATTCAGACAGACCTTTTCATTGTGCATTTCTTTCCACCAACCAGTATTGATGTTTTTATTTTATTGTAATTTGTTGTATTTTTATGAAAGTGTGGTCTCTAAATATTTTAATAAATAAATCAGGTGAATGTTTCATCAGTGCAAGGGTTTCTCCTTGCACAACATAATATTCTCTTCCTGTTCTCTCCCTATATTCTCCTAAATCTGTTTTGGACTTTTCCCCAACCCCCAGAGCAGATTTGAGGACAGCATGGGAGGAGAGGGGTGAAATTCTGTTACACTAGTGTTGATCCTTGTGCTGGAGCAGTGGTTTCCCATTAGCTAAGTACTGCGGACCCTCTCTTTCAAAAGCCAAGCCATGGACCACCTACTTCTGAAAATTTTGAGATCTCTATGGTAGTTTTTGTTACGCGAGTGGTGCCATGGGCTCCCTTAGGCGTTTCTGGGCCCCATTCTGTCAGGGGCTCTGAAGCAGTAAGACCTCATAGCTACAGACCCGAAACAAGGTGAGGTTGGAGGTAGGGGAGAAGAGGCCTACAAAACTCCTGCGGCTTCAGCTCAGAAGGAGTTGTGTGTCTGTGTCTTTGTGTTAGAAAACCTGCCAGGCAGCATTAGGGGAAATGCTTCAGAGGCGGTTGTTGAGCCAGGATATGCATACTTGCGATGTGACACGGGGCAGGAGAGGCACATGAAGGTGAAAGATTCAGCTCTTCACATATTGCCACTTTCAAATATCTAATGGTCACATGGAGGATGAAGCAAGCTTGTTCTGCTCTGGAGGGTAGGACCCAAACCAATGGCTTCAAGTTACAAGAAAGGAGATTCCAACTAAACATCAGGAAGAACTTTCTAAGGATAAGAGCTGTTTGGCAGTGGAACGGACTCCCTCGGGAGGTGGTGGACTCTTCTTCCTTAGAGGTTTTTGAGCAGATTGGGGGGCCACCTGTCATGGATGATCTGGGTGAGATTCCTGCATTGCAGTAGCGCCAGATTTAGGATGAACACAGATTCAAGGGGGCATAAAATTGAGAAGATTCATAATTGAGAAGATCCATTTGGTTTGTACAGGCCCCCATATTACGAAAGATTACCAAAGGTGCCACTGTAGATGAATATAATAAGTTATATTGAAATCGGAAAACCATCCAAGCGGCTAGACTGTTAACAAGCTTCACTTTTCTGTGGGCAAATCGCGTGGCAGAGAAAAGAACCCGGAAGTCGATCTCTGAGTGACTTCTAAACGGGGGGCGGGAACTAAAGAACCCGGAAGTCGGTTTCTGAGTGACTTCTAAACGGGGGGCGGGGCGAAGAGACTATCGGAGCACGTGCAAAGTGTTACGCTAGCAAAGCGTGCTGACGTCGTCACGTCGCCGTCGGGTGAAAGGTCGAGTTGAGGCGGGGGTGGGGTTGTGCGCAGGCGCGCGCGGTAGCTCGGAGCGGCCTGAGGCCCATGTGGAGCGGCGGCGGCGGCAAGAGCAGGCGCAGCAGGAGCAGCTTAACCGCCGCTGCTGGATCCCGGGGCCCTCGGCAGCAGCTATGAAGGGGTGAGTGCGGGACCGGCGGCAGCCGCTAATACCTTTCTCTCCCCTTTTCTTCCCGCCTCCCCCCGGCCCAGCCACCACCACCGAGCACCGGTCTCCTCAGGCGCCCTCGAGGTTTTCTTTTCCCCTCAGGTTCCCCCCCCCCGTGGCGGCGGTGGGTCTTTGTTTCCCGCGCTTCTTTCCCGGGAGGGGGGAGTTGAAGCGAAGCTGGCCCCTCCGGATTATTCTCCCAGCTCCCGTTTTCTCAGGAGAGGATGCGGTTATGTTACGTCGGCGAGGGAGGAAGGGAGAGAGGAAGCGGCTCGGACTTGGCGGGTTCTGGGTTCAAGGTGCGCCATAAGGTTGCGATGAGAGTGAGCCGTGCCTGATTCCCGCGAATGGACCAGCAGATTGTTTTCCCCCTTCCCCACCCACCCCAACTTTATTTTCATTTTTTTAAATAATATTTTTTACATTTTAACTTTAACCATTTCAAACATTAAAATAAAAAGTTCTTTCCATAGTTAGCAGAGTTAATTCCACTTTACAAGTGTCATTACATCCCTGCCAATGATTTTAACTGTTTACAGTGGTCTTTTAAATAAATTAAGAATTTACTCCAGTCCTTTAAAAATACTTGATCTTCCTGGTTTCTTATCTTCCCCGTCAGTTTTCCCATCTCTGCATAGTCCATCAGTTTCATCTCCCACCCCAACTTTAAAAGTGCCACCGTGGAGGTCGCAGGGTTGAAATAAATGCAGGACATTTTTTCTTTCTATCTAAGCAACAGCAACCCTTAACACACATAAATATTTTGTCCACGTAGAAAATCAGCATGTGTTGTAGATTCTCCTCAGCATCTGGTCAGCCTAAAGAGAGAGGGGTAGAAGATGGCTGTATGTAACAAAACAAACAACTCCCTCCAAAAGTTGCAGGTTAGGGCTAAAAGTGAGTCCTCTGAAAAGACTGGTTAAACTCCCCCCCCCTTTTTCTTTTTGGAAACAATTGACTTGATTTTACAAATATAAAATTTTTAGGTAAAGGTAAAGGCGCCCCTGACCATCAGGTCCAGTCGTGTCCGACTCTGGGGTTGCGGCGCTAATCTCGCTCTATAGGCCGAGGGAGTCAGTGTTTGTCCGCAGACAGCTTCCGGGTCATGTGGCCAGCATGACAAAGCTGCTTCTGGCGAACCAGAGCAGCACACGGAAACACCATTTGCCTTCCCGCCGGAGCGGTCCCTATTTATCTACTTGCACTTTGATGTGCTTTCAAACTGCTAGGTGGGCAGGAGCTGGGACCGAGCAATGGGAGCTCACCCCATTGCAGGGATTCGAACCGCCGACCTTCTGATCAGCAAGCCCTAGACTCTGTGGTTTAACCCACAGCGCCACCTGGGTCGCCAATAAAATTTTTACAATATCACAAATATATTCAAAAAACAAGATTCCCTTGAATCTGACTCCCCCACCCACCTGCATTACCTCCATGGGTCTTTATGTTGTCCTTTATGCATTTATTTCATCAGCTATATTTTAAATCTATCTCCATTATTCAAAGTTTTTGTTACAAGTGTTCTTAAAAACCTGCTAATGTTTTCATTTGTTTACAATGGTCTCTCAGATAAAGTGTGAATTTCTCCTATTCTTTTTTGAAGCTTTCGTCTACTTGGTTTCTGATTTCTTCCGGTCATTTTTGCTATTTCTGCATATTCCAGCAGTTTAGTTTGCCATTCCTCTCTGGTAGGGACTTTGTCTTCTTTCCATCTTTGGTTAAACTTAAAACAACTGGAGAACTGTTCCAGGCATCAGGGCGTCCTGGCGCTGCTGAAGTAACATATTGCATTCGAAATGACAACCGTATTTTATTTGATGTGTAATAGAGAAAAATAGCTACTATTGCTTACAGAAGAAGAGATTCCAACTGTGTGCAAGCCAAAGGGTGGGCTGCTTTTGGTGGAACATTTGAAATACTGAGTTTTAATATACTTCTGATGGCAACCCATATAATGTATGGGCTTATGTGTTTGGGTGTTCATTCAAAACTACCACAGCTCTTTCAGAACTGAGCGCATACTAGTATGATTGTGAGATGCAAGTGTGACCTTAATGTAACTCAAATAGTGGTGTCACTGTGTTGGTACAAATCCTCTAGTTTGGATACCAGTTGACTACTGACCTTTTACACATGTAATAGATATTGTAACTGGGCTTTTTAATACCAGGCTTGAGCTGTATCTTTGTTTTGTAAGAGACTGTAAGAACAGTTTTTGATAGAACATCTCAGTATCGCCTAGAATCCCAGAGCCACAAAGAGTGCCCCTTGTGCCCCAAAGAGCCATGTCAGTAAGCTAGAAAGGGGCTTCTATTTGCTCTCCCTCCAGTAACACGGAGGGACGCGGGTGGCGCTGTGGGTTAAACCACATAGCCTAGGGCTTGCCGATCAGAAGGTCGGCAGTTCGAATCCCCACAACGGGGTGAGCTCCCATTGCTCGGTCCCAGCTCCTGTCAACCTAGCAGTTCGAAAGCACGTCAAAGTGCAAGTAGATAAATAGGTAAACAGCGTTTCCGTGTGCTGCTCTGGTTCGCCAGAAGTGGCTTTGTAATGCTGGCCACATGACCTGGAAGCTGTATGCCGGCTCCCTCGGCTAATAACGCGAGATGAGCGCTGCAACCCCAGAGTCGGTAACGACTGGACCTAATGGTCAGGGGTCCCTTTACCTTTACCTTTACCAGTAACACAGAGGTATAAAGCAAGTAGAGTAAATCCTCAAAACCCATTACCACAGTAGACATCAAGCTAGCATAGAGCTTGCTATGTCCCAAAAGGACACCCCCTTTGGATAGGCTCTCTTCAAAAGTGGTCTGCCATTTCCCCCTACCTAGAAGTCTCTTTTCTGTGGCAAACAAGCAAGTCATGGTGGATGGTACGCGGACTACTTAGCCAGATCTGTCAGTAGCTCAAAAGACTGCAAGGCTCCTTACTTAGAGCCTTAAAATCAGCTGGGGGAGCTGTATTTAATGGGTTAAAATAGATGAAATGTTGAAGGAGGGTTGAATACACATTGAAACATGAAGCTGCTTTTGCTTTCACCATGGTTGCTAAAAAGCCAAAAAGATCGCTAACATTATAGGCTTGGAGAGAGTTCTCGGAAAGCAGAAGCTTTTTAAAAATGTTCTCTATGGAAGCTTGTAAATGCAGAGTTGATGTCAAAATGAACTGAGGAAGGTTTGGCTATCAATAAAGAAATGTGTTTGGAAATAACTTTTTTTAAAACTGTGTGTTAAAAACCTACAGGGTAACTGTTTATTTACTTTATCATTTACTTTTTAATAGGAGTACTCAAGGGAGTTTACAAGCTACAGTTAAAACCAATTTTAAAACCTTAATATTTCCCTTGCCAAGTTAAGTCCCGCACAGGATTTGTTCAGAGAATACGGAATAGCTAACCATCACTTGTTACAAAGAATCTAATGATTGTTTAATATATGATGTTTCTTTGGTGGAATACAAGACCAAACATGTATGTATCATGTATAAATATATTACATTTACAGAAATTACATGCATTGATTTACCATTTACATGAAATGGCCTGTTGGGTTGACAGCCTCTTCCCCCTTTTCCCCAGTAAGCCCACAGGCTTTGCCAAGTCTCCAGCATTTTCAGATTACAACTGAAATCCATCAAAAGGGTGGTTATTCACAGCCTATGTATGTTGTATAATTGGATTCCGACCCATGTCTGCTGGAATTGCAAGATAATTCATTTACTGAATTCCTGCCACCTGCATCTCTGGTTGATGCAGTGGAGGTCAGAGCATCTGCCCTGTAGGGTGACATCATGGGGGCATTTTGCCATTTGCTATGGATTAGCACAGATGGTGAACATGGTGTTAGAAACACAATGCTCTATGGATTCAGAAGAGTTGGTCTTGCCTTGTGTACTAAAAGAGTGACTCTTGGAGATAAGTTCAGTTTCAGTAGATGCCAATTTGCTTCTGAGAGCATAAAAGATCCTAACTGAACTACAGTCATACCTTGGTTTTCAAGCAGCTTAAGTAGTTCGCGAACGTTTTGGCTCCCGAATGCCGCAAACCTGGATGTGACTGTTCCAGTTTGCGAACTATTTTGAGAAGCAGATTGCGCTTCTGCGGCTTCCAATTGCTGCACTTTGGTTTCTGGAGCAGATTCCATTCAACTTCCAAGGTATGACTGTATATTGATGTTACACAGATGTTAGCAGCTACTATTATAGCACCATAGGTTTGCTTTAGAGTTGGTCTTTTCTTAGGCTGTAATGAACAATAGCAAACTTCCTTGACTATGCATTGTGCTAGTAGTCAGTGAGTGTCAAGGAAGGTCTGTTATTGTGCATTATTTTTCTAATACCAGGCTCTCTTGGTGGTCCTGCAGTTTTGTTCTATAATTCTTGATAGAGGTTTTGACGTTCTTTTCTGTCTTGATCTATCCTTATTGCACTCAGATATTGTCTTTTGACTTGGCATTGATGGAAATTTTTGGCAGGATCTTAGTGGGTTGTAGACTGAGTCAGAACAGCAGTACTAGTATACTACATATATATGGTAAAATATATATACTGTATGGTAAAATATATATGGTAAAATATGCATGTTTAAGTTAAATGTAAGGCTGGATCTGAAAGGCTGAAGACTGCTGGTTTAAATGAAGGCAATGCTAAATCAGATACTTTATGGATGCAGAGGGTCTCATGTTCAACCCTGACATATTCAGGTAGGGCCGGGGAAGGCTTTTGTCTGAATCCCTAGAGAGCCACTGCCAGTCAGAGTAGACATTTGCACTTGATGGACTAACAGCATGATTCAATATAAGGAAGCTTCCTCTACTTTATCAATAAATGTGCACAGTACTCAGCGTTTTAAGCATAAAATCCATTGATTTAAAGCAGAAAACCCTTTATACAACCATAGAGCATATTATTAATTTCTTAAACATTTAACTCCAAAATCCATGGTTGTGTAATACTTTTTTAACACCAACAAAATGCCACAAAATAGTGCACAAATGTTTGATTTCTCCAGAACTCTTCTGCAGGGATTGGGAGTATGTGTGAGGGGGATTAGACGTTGAAGCCTTGCTCTCAGACTTAGCCAGATGATGAAAATTGCAGACTGATTTAATATCTGCTAAGTGCTTGCGGGTATCTGGTTATGTTTAGGATTCTGTGATGAAGAATGGCTAATCCCAATTTTAAAAAATCTATTTTCAGTATGCAAAACCAAAACAACATAATGAACTACCGTGTTTCTCATATTATAAGTCATGTCTTATATTAATTTTTTCTTCAAAAAAACACGACATGGCTTATTTTTGAGGGATGTCTTATTTTTTAATAAAGTGCACGCGGGCGCTGTTTGCCGGGCTTGTCAAGCCCAGCAAACAGCGCCCGCCGATCTTCGGTGACAGGCGGGGGTGGGCGGAGAGCGGAGAACGATCTCCGCTTCCCCCCACCCCCGCCTGTCACACAGCGCAGGTCGGCAGGCGCTGTTTGCCGGGCTTGTCAAGCCCAGCGAGGAGCGCCCGCCGATCTTTGGTGACAGGCGGGGGTGGGGGGAGAGCGGAGAACGATCTCCGCTTTTCCCCCACCCCCGCCTGTCACACAGGACAGGTCCGAAGATCGGCGGGCGCTGTTTGCCGGGCTTGTCAAGCCCAGCAAGGAGCGCCCGCCGATCTTTGGTGACAGGCGGGGGTGGGGGGAGAGCGGAGAACGATCTCCGCTTCACCCCCACTCCCGCCTGTCACACAGGACAGGTCCGAAGATCGGCGGGCGCTGTTTGCCGGGCTTGTCAAGCCCAGCAAGGAGCGCCCGCCGATCTTTGGTGACAGGCGGGGGTGGGGGGAGAGCGGAGCTCCGCTTCCCCCCCCACCCCCGCCTGTCACACAGGACAGGTCCGAAGATCGGCGGGCGCTGTTTGCCGGGCTTGTCAAGCCCAGCAAGGAGCGCCCGCCGATCTTCGGTGACAGGCGGGGGTGGGCGGAGAGCGGAGAACGATCTCCGCTTCCCCCCCACCCCCACCTGTCACACAGCACAGGTCGGCGGGCGCTGTTTGCCGGGCTTGTCAAGCCCAGCGAGGAGCGCCCGCCGATCGGTGACAGGCGGGGGTGGGGGGAGAGCGGAGAACGATCTCCGCTTCTCCCCCACCCCCGCCTGTCACACAGGACAGGTCCGAAGATCGGCGGGCGCTGTTTGCCGGGCTTGTCAAGCCCAGCAAGGAGCGCCCGCCGATCTTTGGTGACAGGCGGGGGTGGGGGGAGAGCGGAGAACGATCTCCGCTTCACCCCCACCCCCGCCTGTCACACAGGACAGGTCCGAAGATCGGCGGGCGCTGTTTGCCGGGCTTGTCAAGCCCAGCAAGGAGCGCCCGCCGATCTTTGGTGACAGGCGGGGGTGGGGGGAGAGCGGAGCTCCGCTTCCCCCCCACCCCCGCCTGTCACACAGGACAGGTCCGAAGATCGGCGGGCGCTGTTTGCCGGGCTTGTCAAGCCCAGCAAGGAGCGCCCGCCGATCTTCGGTGACAGGCGGGGGTGGGCGGAGAGCGGAGAACGATCTCCGCTTCCCCCCCACCCCCGCCTGTCACACAGCACAGGTCGGCGGGCGCTGTTTGCCGGGCTTGTCAAGCCCAGCTAGGAGCGCCCGCCGATCTTCGGTGACAGGCGGGGGTGGGCGGAGAGCGGAGAACGATCTCCGCTTCTCCCCCACCCCCGCCTGTCACACAGGACAGGTCCGAAGATCGGCGGGCGCTGTTTGCTGGGCTTGTCAAGCCCAGCAAGGAGCGCCCGCCGATCTTCGGTGACAGGCGGGGGTGGGCGGAGAGCGGAGAACGATCTCCGCTTCTCCCCCACCCCCGCCTGTCACACAGGACAGGTCCGAAGATCGGCGGGTGCTGTTTGCCGGGCTTGTCAAGCCCAACAAGGAGCGCCCGCCGATCTTCGGTGACAGGCGGGGGTGGGCGGAGAGCGGAGAACGATCTCCGCTTCTCCCCCACCCCCGCCTGTCACACAGCACAGGGCCGAAGATCGGCGGGCGCTGTTTGCCAGGCTTGTCAAGCCCAGCAAACAGCGCCCGCCGATCTTTGGTGACAGGCGGGGGTGGGGGGAGAGCGGAGAACGATCTCCGCTTCTCCCCCACCCCCGCCTGTCACACAGGACAGGTCCGAAGATCGGCGGGCGCTGTTTGCCGGGCTTGTCAAGCCCAGCAAGGAGCGCCCGCCGATCTTCGGTGACAGGCGGGGGTGGGCGGAGAGCGGAGAACGATCTCCGCTTCTCCCCCACCCCCGCCTGTCACACAGCACAGGGCCGAAGATCGGCGGGCGCTGTTTGCCGGGCTTGTCAAGCCCAGCAAGGAGCGCCCGCCGATCTTTGGTGACAGGCGGGGGTGGGGGGAGAGCGGAGAACAATCTCCGCTTCCCCCCCACCCCCGCCTGTCACACAGGACAGGTCCGAAGATCGGCGGGCGCTCCTTGCTGGGCTTGACAAGCCCGGCAAACAGCGCCCGCCGATCTTCGGACCTGTCCTGTGTGACAGGCGGGGGTGGGGGAGAAGCGGAGATCGTTCTCCGCTCTCCCCCCATCCCCGCCTGTCACCGAAGATCGGCGGGCGCTCCTAGCTGGGCTTGACAAGCCCGGCAAACAGCGCCCGCCGACCTGTGCTGTGTGACAGGCGGGGGTGGGGGGGAAGCGGAGATCGTTCTCCGCTCTCCCCCCACCCCCGCCTGTCACCAAAGATCGGCGGGCGCTGTTTGCTGGGCTTGACAAGCCCGGCAAACAGCGCCCGCCGATCTTCGGCCCTGTGCTGTGTGACAGGCGATCTCCGCTTCCCCCCACCCCACCCCCGCCTGTCACACAGGACAGGTCCGAAGATCGGCGGGCGCTGTTTGCCGGGCTTGTCAAGCCCAGCAAACAGCGCCCGCTGATCTTTGGTGACAGGCGGGGGTGGGGGGAGAGCGGAGAACGATCTCCGCTTCCCCACCCCACCCCCGCCTGTCACACAGGACAGGTCCGAAGATCGGCGGGCGCTGTTTGCCGGGCTTGTCAAGCCCAGCAAGGAGCGCCCGCCGATCTTCGGCTCTGTCCCCCGATGCGCGACGGCTCGGGGAAGCAGGCAGGGAGCTCCTGCTGGGTCCCGCGCCTTCGCCTCTCGCTCGGTCGGGGCTACACGACATGGCTTATTTTCGGGGTATGTCTTATTTTTCACCAACCCTTAGAAATCCTGTCATGGCTTATTTTTTGGGGATGCCTTAAAATATGAGAAACACGGTATCATTTGCAACCAACACTCAACGGAGAATTGCTGATCCTTTAAAAAAAAAAACATACAAGCTAACCAGTACCCATATTTCTCATGCTTCTAGTGACACAAGCTCCTGGCTAGGTGGAAAGCAGACGTAAAGAGCAATCAGATGGTCATTATATTGACAGTGCTGTAGAATGATTTTATGTGGTGGTGTGGGTAAGAGTCAAATGAAATCAAATTGCTTGCTAGTAGCTGGAGAGCATGTAACTATCAAAATGCAAAGTCCCTGCATATTTTGCTTTCTTTGATCGACTTAAGCATTATTCTGCTACCAATACCATCTTCCCAGAGCTTCAGTGAAATTCTCACTGGCTCCAAATTAAGAACGCCTTTAGAGACACTTCCTTTTCTTGGGTTTATTTCTGATACCACTGTCTCACCAGTTTTCCTATTCCTCTCAAAGTCTGTGGTGCTAAAGAGACGTATTGTGGGGGGCAGATGTTTGGAGTCTTTCCCCTTGTCTACCAGGTATTTCTGTTGCCAATACTTCTGCCGCTCTTCTGACAGCAGAAGTTTTCTGTTTTAAAAGTTTTCAGTGCTTTAAAGTAAAGAACATGATATTAAACAGGCCCAACTTGTGCAGTCCAAAGTTTTCTAGAGATGGAGGGGACAACTGGAAAATTAGCAGAGAAAGTTTGAATCTTAGACATGCAAGAACACTGACTGGGGCAACTTTCTTACAGAGTAAGGCTCAAAATTTTCCCAAAAGAAATGTCCGATAGGTTGTGGATACATAAGTTTATTTCCATTTGTAAATCAAATGTGCATGTGGTCCATTTTGGTAACTGGCTATAAATATATTGAGAAGTGAGCAGAGCTGTGAGCTGTGATATTGCTGTGTTAAGGTGGCGGCTTAGATCCCTGTCTCGGTTTATTTTTGCTAATTACTTTGTAAAGAACTGGCTCATCATTCACAAGTAGACAGCATTCTGTGACTGAAGTCATGGCTGAAGCAAAGAGTTACAATCCAGCAGAGGGAAATTAAAAGCTTTTCATGCTCAGAGGGCAACTTGACTGACAAGGAAGAAGACCTCATAATGGTCGCAAAACTTCCAAAATCAGGCAGCCATGAGGGACTGAATGCATACAGACAAATCAGCTTACACCATGGTTAATATAGGGGAATTTGCCACCTTCTTCAATGCATGGTAGAGTGCAGCAATACAGATTTCATACTATTCTATCATTGTTGGCTTTATCAAGGGCAAGACTGCCAGAATTGCCACTGGCATCAGCAATGAGTTGCTGTTCTTCTAGACAGCCAGAATCTGAATAGACATAACCATATTATAAGAATTGTATCTTTTAAAGTGTCTAAATGTATATTCCCTTCCTCCCGCCCATTCCTTTTTACTTATGTGTTATGTCTTTTTCAAATGTGAGCCTGAGTCTTAGTACTGATTTTTGAAAGCGGATCTGAAAGCTTTTTGACTAACAGGTGGACTCTGTCTTAAATAAATAGAAATGCCTCCTATGTACTGCTACAGTGTGCAAATAACTTCCTGGTTCTTTGTTTAGGGAAGAAGATTGTTAATTTGTTCTCACAGTGTGTTAAAAGTCTGTACTACATGGTGGCATTTCCAACTGGCCAATAAAACATTGTTTCTCCTTTGGAGTTACTCTCTTTCTAACAAGAGGAATGTCGTGCACTTAAAAATGTATTGTTTTTAAGAAAGCTGTATAATTTGACTGTAAAATCAAGATAAATCATATAAATTCCCAGTTCAGCCCCCTCAGTACACAACAGACACAACTGCAGCTTCAGAAAGATTACTACAATTTCTCACTTAAACACACACACACACAAGCAACTCTCAAAAGAACTTGACTAATCTAAAACCTTTCGCAAAGTTGTTATTAGTGGCTGGAGCATGAGTTTATGCATAGATGCTTTTTCAGTTACTGCCTACTTTTCTTAGTCTACCATAAGCAACTATGAGTTGTATTTATATATTAAAAGGTGCTCCTTTCAAAACACTCCAAGACTTAAGTGAATAGGTATTTTTTTAAAAAAAACCTGCAAATAATGACTCACACTCTCTCTCACACACACACATACACATTCGCATAGACTAGAAATCTGAAATCTTGCATTTAAAATATGAAAAGCATCGAAGAAAGCAGTATAAAGTTCTTTATCCGTTCTTTCTTAAGACACTGCTGGAGCTAGCCTTGAGATTCTTTGACTATATTTCTCATTTCATATTTCCTGATATAGATAACTAATTTTCTAAGTGGTTAATATGAGCAAGCCTGTTAATGTTTTCAACCTCTACTATTCTCATTGCATTTGGATTCAGCTCCTGAGCGCTCAACACAGCTACTTCTCAGTTGCCTCATACAATAATAATAAATAGTAATATTTGCCAGGTCAAGTATTATCCCTCTTAGTGAAGTCAGTGATTGGGTAGGAAACTGACCCCTCCTTCTTGCCCAGTTTGGAATGGCAGGGATCTCATTGCAGAGTTAAATCTTGCACTTGTACAGCACATCTCAACCAGTGTATAAACCCCATGTGAGAGCAGAAGTCAGATGATTAGGCACACAGTATGGACTCTATCTGGCCCTATGCCCTAGCACATAAGAAATAACTAGGTGCCAGACACATTTTACAACTGGTGTGGGTCTAATTGTGACCACATGGACAGTGTTCAAAACTCCCATTGTTCTAGGAGCGTTTTGCGACAGGGAATTTCATAAACGTGAGCAGTTTCTGAGCTCTGGGTGCAGTGCTGCACCTAAGATTTCAGATTAATGCTGAGGGTGTGGGAGGAGAAATTCCTCCCCGCTAGACTTCCAATAGATCTTGGGGGCGTCTTGTACAGTTGTACCTTGGAAGTCGAATGGAATCCTTTCCAGAAGTCCATTCGACTTCCAAAATGTTCGAAAACCAATGCGTGGCTTCTGATTGGCTGCAGGAAGCTCTTGCAGCCAATCAGAAGCAGTGGAAGCCTGTCAGACGTTGGGCTTCCAAAAATAGTTTGCCAGCCAGAACAGTCACTTCCAGGTTTGGGAGTCAAAATATTCGAGAATTAAGCTGTTGGAAATCCAAGGTACGATTGTACATGGAAAAATACAGTGAGTCTTAGGTGTGCGAACTGGACACTCAAGGTGGGTGTCTCTGCCATCACTTGTATAGGCCTTTAATATGTGTTAATTGTGGTGTCAAAATATATATTTATATGAATGAAAGGGGGTGTTTGGAGAATCCAGGGTTTGTATGCAGAGTGGAAAGAAAGGAGGACCTTTTTCTGCCTCCCCACTTCCAGCCACTCTGAATACTGGAGAAGAGACCCTCTTAACAATATAAGGGAGGTGGACAGAGGAAGCATGGTTTTGTTTTTTGCAGTCTTCAGATGAGGACTAGACCAGGGGGTCAGCAAACATTTTCAGCAGGGGGCCGGTCCACTGTCCCTCAGACGTTATGGGGGGCCGGACTATATTTTGGAAAAAAATATGAACGAATTCCTATGCCCTACAAATGACCCAGAGATGTATTTCAAATAAAAGGACACATTCTACTCATGTAAAAACACCAGGCAGGCCCCACAAATAACCCAGAGATGCATTTTAAGTAAAAGGACACATTCTACTCATGTAAAAACATACTGATTCCCGGACCATCCACGGGCCGGATTTAGAAGGTGATTGGGCCGCATCCGGCCCCCGGGCCTTAGTCTGGGGACCCCTGAACTAGACCACGTGAAAATGAATAAGATTTTAGCTGCAGTTCATTCACTTTCAGCTTTGTATTCTTGTTATAAAAAAGTGTGCCTAGACTTGCCATTGTTGCACCCATAACCTAGGTTTAAGGTGCCATTTAGCTTCTAGCTTTCAAACCTCAGTTTCTAACCTTGCACATGGATGCCAGGTTGGCAACTGACATCTCCATCTGGCTGGCTTCTCCAGCTTTCTGGGTTTTGTCCCTGAGACCCTGACTCCTTTTGGGGGTTTTAACTTTCTTAATGTGAACAAGAAACTACAGCTGTATGCAGTTTCACTGTTGGAAATGTGTTTTGGGTAATGGCTTATAATATTATATGTGAAAACGTATTACAGCTTAAGTATGTTCCTGTTTTCTTGTTCTGTTGTCTTGTTTATATGTTTGACTGAGCCTTGTAATGTGAACTTGGGAATTCTTTTCATACAGCCAGTGGTTCAAGTCTCCAGCATGGCTCATGTTACTTCCTGCCATTCTGAGGAGCTAATTTAGCTTCCTTCTCAACTCTAAAATGACAGGTTGTTTTCCAGGATCCACACATTATGGCTTGGTTTACTAGGCAGCTACCGTACTATTTGTGGTTACCACTACCTGTCTCTCCCTCTCACTGAGACTTGCAGACATTCCACAAAATTGTGAAAGTGGCAAAGTGTCCTGTTTCACTTTGTGAAGAGTTTCAAAGTAAGTTTTTCTTGCTTCTTTCCCAGTGCCTTTAGATGTGTTAGGGAAGGAAGCAAGCAAGCTATGAGTGTGATTTATGGGTCTTCTATCCCCTGAAACTCCCAAAAGTCACATGTGCCAATAGATGGGTGATGGACCGTATTTCACCTCTTCTGTGGCTTTGTGTGAAGCAAGACACATGACTTCCATGCTCTCTGCAGTTTAGAGGACTTGCCCTTGAGAAGCTGGATAGATGATGGTTTGACCCTGTTGCTCTGGGTACAATCCATGTATAAATTTAATTGCTGTAAGATCAGTGTAACATGAAAGTATGGGCCAAATTTCCATATGAGTAACTGCAAGGTGTTTGCTTTTTTAAAAAGGAGTCCTACTATATCCTGCATGATAGATTTAGGTGGGTTCTGTGTAGAATGGGGATATTGCACCAAAGTGCTTGGACATGACAAGGTGACCAGTTCTACTGTTTCTAGTATAGCTTAATCAAAGTGGGATTCCTAGAGGTATTAAGCATGTTTTGATTTGTTCCAGTAGCCGGATCGAGCTGGGTGATGTGACGCCACACAACATTAAGCAGCTGAAGCGGTTAAACCAAGTCATTTTTCCCGTCAGCTACAATGACAAGTTCTACAAGGATGTGTTAGAGGTTGGCGAGCTCGCCAAACTGGGTATAGTACCTTGCTTTTTTATTTGGTGGGTTGGTGGATAGAGGGTTTTCCATTGTTCTTGGTTTATCTGCTAGATTCAGTACATCTGTTACGTGAGGATAGCTTTTCCAGATACATTAATTATTCTGACTGTATGAAGGCCTTGCAGCCTGGGCCTGCATATATAATACAGATACCTTTTATTCAGCCATCTTACTCAGGTATGTACCTCTTTTGCCTGAGCTAGTTGTCCATCCTCTTTTCCCCTTGTCTGTGCCTTTTCCTACCCCTCCACCTCCTGTTCTAGCTACCAGCTTTTACCTTCCACAGCTGCTCAGGAAAACTAGTGCCCTTGTTGGTTGTTTTAAAAGCTTCAGCAAGTGCGGGAAGCAGTGGCCCATTTCCTCATGAAGATCCTTCATGCAAAGTTGTGAGTGTTTTAGCATCACCACTCGCCTCCTGTTGACTGCAATATGCAGAACTGACAACTTATGTAGGCCTAAATTACTTTTCATGTTACATTAGAAACCCGTTTTCCCTTTATACTACATCATGGCCTTTAAAATGAATAATATCATTTTTTCTACTCAAATGCTTAACATATCTTGTCACATGTCTCTGATATGCACAGAGAGAAACCCTTTGTGTAAACCTTCGTCCTGTACACACAACAGGGTTTTTCAGCTTTTTTTAAGGTGGCCTTGGACCTCCCCTTAAGCCTATGCATGCTTTCTCAGAAGTATGTCCCATTGAACTGAATGGATTGGGTCCCAAGTAAGCCATGCTTTGAGCAGACCCATTGAAATCTTGGTCCATGACTAAAATAAGCTGTTGATTTCAGTGGGTCTGCTTTTGTATGGATCCAACCCAATGAGGCCTATTCTGAGGTGGGTATTCATAAGACTGTAGCTTTTACCTCTCGCTGCACCCCTGCAGGAGTTCAGGGACAAGCCCCAGCTTCACTCCAGGCTTTCTGAACTGAGGAAGGGGAGTAGGAGCTTACTTTGGAGCTAGCTGGCTGAGGCACTGTGAGTGTCTTGACTATTCACCAACATTTTGGTGGCAGGCAGCAGAAGCAAGAAGAGTGCCATGGTCAACTCTAGCCTTCCTGTTTAGCTTGGAGCTGGAGAGGGGGTTGAGGTCATCCCGCTTATTGCAGTCACACACACACTCTTTGAAGTTCAGCACAACTCAGTTGATGATTCAAGGTAGAAAGAGGTTTGTTCCCCTCTCATTGTCCTTGCCATAAGGTAATGAAACACACACTGTGGTGGGGGTGACAAGCAGAACTATGGACCACTGTGCATCAAAGTTATGCTTGAATGTTTTCCTAAAGTATTGCAAGATCTAGCTCTTACTGCAATTGTAAAACTCTGTCTTGATTTTATCACTTTAGGCTGTACTTCAGGTCTGATTGAATTGTCCATTATACATAGTATTTCTGGCACATAGAATATGAGGGGAAAGGGTTCTACCCCAGCATTCTCTTTAATGTGCTAGTTTTATGCATGCAGCATTATAGATCTTATTTTTACAAGAAACTATTCTGTCCCCTTCAGCCTGGAGTTATACCAGCATAGTACAGGCTTCCTTCAGTGAGAATTAGACCTTGTTTGACCTGATATTTGATATGTGGAGTTAAGTTGGGATGGGATTATTTTTATTGTTACATATTTAGTTTGAGGCGTGGAGTTAAGCAGGGATGGGATCACATTTATTGTTATATATTTAATATATATTTAATATGGAAGTGTGTCTTGCTGTTCTAATTATGCAGTATTCTTAAATCTATATATTTATATTTATCCGAAACCCTTAGGGTATGGTGGATTTTTAAAAAATCAAAATAATATGCTTTCTTCCTCTCCCCACCCCTCTTTTTGGCAGCCTATTTCAATGATATTGCAGTGGGTGCAGTGTGCTGTAGAGTAGATCATTCTCAGAATCAGAAAAGACTGTACATCATGACGCTTGGATGTCTGGCCCCTTACCGAAGGTTGGGGATAGGTAAGGCTGTTTTGTAAATGATGAGGTGGCTCTTGGCTATGGAACATGTGACTCTAAAGCTTACAGAAACAAAATTTAGTACTTGTTTATAAAATAACAAATATTGCAAGATGCAGTATTTGAAATTGGGAATAACTTTCTTCCATTTTGTCTTGCTTCCTTTGTAGGAACTAAAATGTTGAATCATGTGTTAAACATCTGTGAAAAAGATGGCACTTTCGACAATATATATCTGTAAGTAGAAAGACATTGCTGGCCCCCTAGGCAGGAGGAATTGGTTGCTTACATGTTTAGTTGGCATGCATGGAAATGTTGGCGCTCAAGTCTTGTGGCATAGTATTAGAGACCAACTGATATAAGACTTTTGCTTTTGAGTACTAGAGTTTGCTGGGAGACATTAGAGCAGGCATCCCCAAACTGCGGCCCTCCAGATGGTTTGGCCTACAACTCCCATGGTCCCTAGCTAACAGGACCAGTGGTCAGGGATGATGGGAGTTGTAGTCCAAAACATCTGGAGGGCTGAAGTTTGGGGATGCCTGCATTAGAGGCACTAATTATATTGACACTACCATGCAGTGCAAATGCTAACCACAGGAGGTACATACATTACAGTCATACCTTGGTTCTCAAATGCCTTGTGACTCAAACATTTTGGCTCCCAAATGCCACAAATCTGGATGTGCGTGTTCCGGTTTGCAAACGTTTTTGGAACCCGAACGTCCGATGCAGCTTTTGCGGTTTCCGATTGAGTGTAGGAAGCTTCTACAACCAATCAGAAGCCATGCCTTGGTTTTTGAATGTTTTCAGAAGTCGAACGGACTTCCAGAACAGATTACGTTTGAGAACCGAGGTGCAACTGTACAGTCTTGTTACTTTTTGTAAGTGATGCCCTCTTTTTTTAATCAGTATTGTATCTGGATTGTTTATTATTAGTGCCCCCTATATCCATTGACCAGGGACATGCTGAGCTCTGCAAGAGCTTATAAATAAACAGCAGTTCAAAAAGCTCCTGAGCATAATTCTGCACATGTAAACCCAACCTTGTGAATAGGTCCTCTAAAGTTACTAGCTGTCCCCCAATCTGAGATACAGCACGTGAGCATGTAGGAAAGGACTTGCTTGATCATGGCACCACAGTTGTGGGATGCCGTCTCAAAGAAGGCCCACCTGGTGCAATTGTTGCTGGGCATCTGCAGTGGTATCAAGGTATAGCTTTCTTGGGGGCCAGTTTAGTAGTATTGGTGCCTTCTGGTTTATGAGAGCCCTGCAGTACTGTATGTTGTTTTCTTTTGCATCCTGGACTTAATTTCCATCATCCCTGGGATGGCCATGCTATCTGAGGCTGATGGGAGTTGTAGTCCAAAGTACTTGGCGGACAACAGGTTAGGAAATGTGCTCTATAGTAGTTTTTTGTGTTAGAATGGTTGTTGTTGCTGAAGTCAGAAAGGCAAAAGGTAGGTAGTCGTTTACATAGGATGGTCATAGACAGTCGTACCTTGGATCCCGAACACCTTGGTACTCATACATTTTGACTCTCAAACACCACAAACCCGGAAGTGAGTGTTCGGGTTTGCAAACATTCTTTGGAACCCAAACGTCCAACAGGGCTTCTGCAGCTTCTGATTGGCTGCAGGAGCTTCCTGCGGCCAATCAGAAGCTGCACTTTGGTTTACAAATGTTTTGGAAGTCGAACAGACTTCCAGAACGGATTCTGTTAAACTTCCAAGGTACGACTGTACTTGATTTCTGGGCACTTGTGTTATAAGTTGGCATGCAATATGCAAGTAAAGATGATAGCTGAATGTAACATGGGATACAGAAGTTGAATGGTCTTTTGTTTATTATCACATCTGGTAACATCTGTTTTAATCTCTATCCTTGCTTTCCCATTTTTTCCCCTTCCAATCTTCAGATAAACAGTTCATTAGCATATAGATCCAAGTTCCAGCCTTCATAAATGATAATGCTTTTCTCCCTTGGTTTCTTTTTTTACCCCAGACATGTCCAGATTAGCAATGAATCTGCTATTGACTTCTACAGAAAGTTTGGATTTGAGATCATTGAGACGAAGAAGAACTACTACAAGAGGATAGAACCAGCGGATGCTCACGTGCTGCAAAAAAACCTCAAAGTCCCTTGTCTCGGCCAGAACACAGATGTGCAAAAGTCTGACAACTGAACAAAACCCAATGAACGCTTTCTTGCACTTTCTTGTCACCAAATAGGGAAAGAGAGGCCTGGTGTCTGTTTTTGGTTTCCCCCCTGCTCCTAATGTGTGTTGTATCCTCTCCAACAAATTAATAACTTCCCAAGGATTGTCAAATTGTATGTTTGGGTTCCATAGCTCTACTTCTTTGCAATTTTGGGATGGAAGTAGTATGCGGTTCTAGCTGGGGTGGGGCCTTCATTCGGTCTTCCAAAGGTCAGCTTTTCCTCTGTATGTGTGTGATCCTCCTGCATTCCCATTGAAGGGCAGAGTTTAAGCAATACCTTGCATCCAGGCTCCTAATACCATGCCACTTTTTTTTTTTGTAATGGAGTCTATCGGTCTCTAGTTTTGAACTTGGTTCGGCGGTTTTGGCCTTGTTTACTATTTGAACATGCATCAGTTTGGAAGCCAATCCAGAGCATTTGAGCTGCCATTTCTTCATTGTGTTTTGAGACAAAGTGGCTGGCGAGAAGATTCAACTTGCTGAGCAGTTGGCAAGTGACCAGCTGATGCCGTGTTTTCTTGGCTGATGTAGGTGAGGATTCAGAGTGGACTGTACCATCTTCCACTCTTCTCTCATTCGTTATAGGTATTGCACTAACAACAGAACGACCCTTGGCTCTGGCAACAATGGAGGAGCCAAACATTAAAGATTGCTAAAGAAGATCAGTCTGTGACTTTTACTTTTAAAGAGAGAGAGAGAAGGAAGGAAGCTTTGCCTTCTAAATGGCTCTGCTGGTTTGAACTCTGCTTGCTTGCTGAGATTATACGCTCCCTAAGATAGAAGATGATTAAAACTGTCCCCCCCCCATTACACTTCTGAAGATTTGGCACTCATCTTAGAAGAATATAAAAGGGGGTGCAATGGAACATCAGATGGAAGTGGCTTATTGGGGAGCATTGTGAGGATTCAGAAAATAACTGGTTTTCTCCTGATATTGTAATGTAAGAACTGTAGCCTACTTTACCAAGCTCTTGCTTTGTATTTTGTTATGCTTTTGTTTGCAATTTCATTTTGAGCTTCTAGCAATTCAGTACAGCAATGCCAGCTTAACATTACAACTCTTCTCTCCACCTGGGGAAACGTACCAGGGAGGGGAGGGAACCTGCCCTATCACCTAAATCAATATTAAACTGCATTTATTTCCTGATTTTGAACTTTTAACTGTATCTTGCGCTTTTCTGCTTTGAAAAATCTTTATTGAGGGTGGGTGGGTGGGGGTTACAATGTAACCTTGCTAGCAGATGTAATTTCACTGTGATGCTGAATTGAGAAACAAGGGGGTTTGAAGACCAGGAAAGTTCAAGCAATTTGCAATATTGCGCAACCTTTAATTGCGGAGAAGTCAGGAAACACTATTCCTTATCAGGCTAGCAGAATATCCTGACACCTACTTGGTCCATTAGACATTTTGCCCAACTGCATGCTTATTCTTTTGATCAGAAGAAAAACAAGTTCACCCTTCAGAATCCTTATACAGGAAATGTTCTCGTACTGCTTCTCTGGCCATAATTTGCTAAGTTTTATATTGTATTTCCTGAGGATTTGTTTTCCTTCTGCAAAGATGTTGTTGAAGCACATCTAAATCTCAAGTGCCAACACTGTTTTCCCTGATCAGTTGTAGATAAGGCAAAGAAGATCAAAGGGGAAGGTACTGCATTAAAGAATGTATATACAGCCCAAGTCAACATCTGCTCATAACTATCTTCTGGTGCTAAGGAAAGTGTATGTCCTTTTTTTTGGAACTGAATGGTAGATACTTGGAATTGGGGGTTGGGAAGTCAATGGCTTCTCTTGATCTACAAATCACTTACAGGTAGTTTTCCGCTTAGACTTTAAAAACCCATTTATATATTTTTTAATCAACTGTCATTCTGTGAATGTATTTCTCAATGTTTCTTGGGGTTTCCATTGTGCAGTCAACCTTCCTTAGTAACTATGTTCTACAGGAGGTAGGAGGAAAAGAAATTGGAAATCAAAGCTCCACTTTTCATGACTATCAGTCCTGCCAGTGATTCCTTGCTTAAAAAGAACACAGGTTTTAATCCCTAGCTCCTTGAGCTGCATCCCCTCTGCTTGAGTTTGGCAAAGAGCAGCAGTTCAGATGGTTTCTTTCTGTGAGTGCTGCAAAAGTTTGCCAATTTGGAGGAAATGTCTTGTCTTTTGAAATAGTCAAGCAGGGGGTTGTCTAAAATGGGTGTTTTTTAATGCTTCATGTAACTCGTCAGTACTTTCCATTCTCTTGCAAATCAGCGTATGTACAACTGCAGTAATTAGTTGGGAGGTTCAGTTAAATTTCCATCATCAGTGCTTCTCTTGTAGAAGTTTACAAGGAGAATGTGTGCAGCATACTTTACATATCCTATAGCAGGGTAAATGTAAAGGGGCTCAGCACCGTACTTTTCTCTTCATATAACTATGAACTTCATAACTGGACTTCATAAAGATTTTTTTTCAGTATTAAGTAACTGATATATGCAACAAGAATGGAAAAAAGCACCCAGGACAGACATCCTTTACTTGGCATGGGAGGGGGAATATTTTTGTATACATAAAAGTGGCTGGGATTACTTGATTCAGTTAATGATTGAATATGTCCATTAAAGATGACATACTGTTACGGCTGAAATAAATTCTAGTTCTGTTTTCATTAACATTTAATGGTGCCTTGTGATGTCTAGTAAATGTGAACCTAATTATATATATTTTACCCTCTGCACAAAATCAGTTTTAGTCTGCAGCTACAGGGATTGTCTAAATCCACTCCTCTCCTGCCCCAGTTATATTGATTTCAGATTTGTTTTGAATATGTTAATGTTCATCTTACATAGCAATGAGTTACCATGCTGAGAACATATCTTGATCTTGGAGGAAATTTGCTGTCTACTCCTAGATAACTGAAACTGCTTTTATCTTTCACTTCATGGATAAAGTTATTCTTGCTTAATTGGCAGCCTGTTGCAGTTATGTGAGAAGGGATGCTGTCGCATATAAAAAAGGAGGGTGTTTTCTTTGTGCTTTGTGACATGACTGTGATTATTGCTGGGGCATTTCACAAGATAGAATACCTTGTTTAAATCTTTCATGAATAAGCAAGGAAAACATGTTCACAAATTTTAGGCCGCTGCCTTTGTATATCAGAAGCAAGTTCACCTTTCTGAAATCCTAGGAAGCTAAAGATTTTTTTTTTAAAAAAAACAAAAAAACATTCTTGATAAATGTGCACCACAAGTTACCGTACATTGCCCATGAGCTGGCCTTGTGTTTTTGGCTTCCTTTCTCCCTTACCTGCCTTTCTCTGTTAAAGATGGACGCATTCTCCATTCCCCCCCCAAAAATTTTTTACCACTCTCATGCAGTAAGAGTAGGACCAGCTTGCAGAGAAACATCTCCAACCCAGACATGCCTTTTCTCTTAAGGTAGGCAGAGAAAAGCTGCAGTGGCTGCCAGGCAACAGCCTGAATTGTGTCTCACTTCTCACCCCTTCCTCTGTCCCAGCAAGAGAAATTGCTGGTCTCCAACCCTGCAAAGTATATGATATAGTAACATGCTGGCAAGCAGAGACTCTTCTGAAGCAGGTATAGTTTGGTCAGAGGATTTGCAGAAAGCCCCAAATGCAGATTCTGCTAATAAATAAGAAAGACCGTGCAGAAGAGACCTGATTGCACTATCATGGTCTCGTGGAGAATCAGGCACTTAACTTTTAAACTGGGTGAAAAGCCTGTTGCAGTACTGTTCCTGGTGGGGGTAATGTCAGCAAAGAGACTAATAAAGCAGTTCTTTGTATATATGCTTGTGTAAGAATCCACAAAAGGGGCTCAGAAAAACAAATGTCACTAGATGTAGACAAGATGCAAGCATTAAAAAATGAGGCTGGATGAACTTCTACCAGAAGCTTATCTACCCAATTCGCAGGCACCAACTCTCCATACACTGACACAATTGTCATATCCCCCACATAACAAGGCTGTGATGCAATTTGACAAATTGGATAGTCCTCTCAAGCAGACTTTCCACCTAAGCTAGCTTTGTCCTTGCATGCTTTGAGTGAAGATGAGTTTATCTGTGGAGAAGGTGAAGCAGCCAGAAACTCATTTGCACTGACTCCAGCAAAGTACTCTTGTAGGTCACAACTTGGTAGATTTACAGGAGAGAGATAAGGAGCACTCAATAAGGTTTAGTTGGTTTACAATATGGATTCCTAAAGAATTTAGGACCAGATTATCTGATTATTCTCCTTTATAGGCCTGCCAGGTCACAGAGGGGGTCATCTGATGAGGTCCTGGCGGTGCTGCCAAGATCCTCTGGAGTGACATGGACAGGCAGCACCCCTTGTCTCTTATGGAATACCTTCTTCGGGCACCATACATTAATTGTATAAATGCCAACAACAGGGTAACACTAGCCTGTGAGCGCTCCAATTGGAGAACAGCCTTTACCAAAGGTGTCATGGGTTTTGAAGACGCTAAAACTCTGGACGAAAGGGAGAAACGTGCCAAGAAGAAGGCACGCTTGGCAAACCCTCACCATGATCAACTCCTGCCCGGAAACATGTCCCCACTGTGGAAGGACGTGTGGATCCAGAATTGGCCTCCACAGTTAAAACCTGTGTTTATGGAAGACACTCTTCAATGCACACTAAAGATTTTCCCAAGCATTCCTGTTTTATTGACCTAACCTAGCCACTTGGTCACTCATTGGTTCTATTGTTTTTAAATTCTACTTTATTGTTTGTATTGTTTTTGTATCTGCTGTACAGCACTTTGAAATGTTTATGGTCTGAAAAAGAACAAATGAATAAATAAAATCATAGGTCCCTGCCAACAGGATATTCAAGGTAGGACTGACAAGTCAAACCAGGCCTAAAACGTCACATTGGTTACTGAACTGTTTTCTTTCACAGATGGCATTTTATTTAGCAAGATGTATATAGCACTTCATTTGTTAAAAATTACCTTTCAAGGCGTGAACAAGCTTAAGACATGTTGAGGATAAATACATCGTATGATCCAAGTGGGTCGCTCAGTTCATTAGAGCATGGCGCCGATAACACCAAGGTTGCAGGTTCGATCAACTCTACATGCAGCTGCTGGGTGACCTTGGGCTAGTCAGACTTCTCTGAAGTCTCTCAGACCCACTCACCTCACAGAGTGTTTGTTGTGGGGAAGGAGGGGGAAGGAGAGGTTGGACTGGATGGCCCTTGTGGTCTCTTCCAACTCTATGATTCTATGAGAATGTTAGCCGCTTTGAGACTCCTTCGGGTAGTGATAAAGCGAGATATCAAATCCAAACTCTTCTTCTTCTACAATTCTATTATATTTCTAGCAATATGCTCTCAATATTTTGCTTTCCCTATTGTACTTTACATTTACAGAGCGTGTGGTTTTTTTGTTCTCACTTGAGAAAAACTTCATTTTTTAAAAAAAGGAAGCTTCCTTCACTTTCACACTTGATCGTATCTTTCTGTTTTTAGCATATTTTCTTAACCAATGCCCTCATACTTCAAATTTATCTTCTGATGGCAAAAGTGATACTTTTTTTGGTGATTCCATACACATACATATGTCAAATGCATGAGCAAAGCAATCATCATTCCCAGTGAGTTCTGAAGTATGTGCACCAGGCTCTGGGCATAATTTGGATTAACTCCAGGGTTACCTCTGTTCTGGTGTAGTTTCGTGACCAGCTGCTCTTAAGGGACCATTTGGCATATCTAAACTTTATGTCTCTGTCATGCTCTAACCCATGTTTAACCCAGGTGGCGCTGTGGGTTAAACCACAGAGTCTAGGGCTTGCTGATCAGAAGGTTGGCGGTTCGAATCCCTGCGACGGGGTGAGCTTCCATTGCTCGGTCCCAGCTCCTGCCCACCTAGCAGTTTGAAAGCACATCAAAGTGCAAGTAGATAAATAGGAACCGCTCCAAGCGGGAAGGTAAACGGTGTTTCTGTGCGCTGCTCTGGTTCGCCAGAAGCAGCTTTGTCATGCTGGCCACATGACCTGGAAGCTGTCTGCGGACAAACGCCGGCTCCCTCAGCCAGTAAAGCGAGATGAGCGCCACAACCCCAGAGTCGGACACGACTGGACCTGATGGTCAGGGGCCCCTTTACCTTAACCTTTACCATGCTCTAACAGTCATTTACATGAGGATAGGCCAGAGAAGCTTGAAAGACTCCAGTCTGAAACATTTAAATAACATTACAGTACCTCACCCCCTTCCCCAAAGGAGTCTTGGAGTTGTAGTTTGTTACATGTGCTGGGAATTGGAGCTCTGTGAGGAATAAATTATCCCTCACAGGTAGTTGTACTACCAACCTTACTGTATGCTTGTGAAACGTGGACCACTTATAAACACCATCTCCAACTCCTTGAAAGATTCCATCAACAGTGTCTCCGAAAAGTTTTACACATCCCTTGGGAAGACAGGTGAACTAATGCCAGTGTACTGGAAGAAGCAGAGATCACCAGTGTCAAAGCAATTATTATTCTTCAACATCAACCTCGTTGGACTGGTCATGTGCAGGTGCCTGATTATCGTCTTCCAAAGCAACTACTATATTCCAAACTTTAAAATGGAAAGCGTAATGCTGGTGGTCAACAAAAGAGGTTGAAAGACTCAATGCAAGCCTAAAAAATGTTTTAACAGTGAGTCCGTAAGTGACTGTGGAGGCCAATTCTGGATACACGCGTCCTTCCACAGTGGGGACATAGGTTTCTGGACAGGAGTTGATCACAGTGAGGGTTTGCCAAGCATGCCTTCCTCTTAGCACGTTTCTCTCTTTGGTCCTGAGTTTGGGCATCTTCAAAGTCCATGACACCTTTGGTAAAGGCTGTTCTCTAATTGGAGCGCTCACAGGTCAGTGTTTCCCAGTTGTCAGTGTTTATACTACGTTTATTTTTAGATTTGCCTTGAAAGAGTCTTTAAATCACTTGTTGACCACCAGCATTCAGCTTTCCATTTTTAAGTTCGGAATAGAGGAGTTGATTTGGAAGATGATAGGCATCCGCACAACATGACCAGCCCAACGAAGTTGATGTTGAAGAATCATTGCTTTGACACTGGTGGTCTTTGCTTCTTCCAGTTTGCCTGTCTTCCCAAGTGATGTGTACAATTTTTCAAAGACACCCTTGATGGAATCTCTCAATAAGGGCTGGCATAATTCGGCGAGAATCTGGAAAGAAAACAGGCCACACTGCCCTCCCCCCACATGCGCCACTTCGAAAGCATCCTATTACCGCGCATATGTTTTCTGCTGAGCTTCTATCAGGCAGATTTCGGCTTCTTGGACGCTCCTCCGCCCCGCCCGCCCTCGTCTCTTCCCAACTGCTCATTGGCCTCTCGCGCAGTTCCTGTTCTCTCTCTCTCTCCGCCCCCGCGCCCCACGTCAATCTAACCTTAGCGTTGATCCAAAAGCCCGTGCGGGCATCCGTCTGCGCCATATATGGTTTGAAGTGGGCTGGGCCTCAGCCTTTCCTCACGGTCTCGACCTGCCCTTTCCACTTCTCGGGGGCGCCGATTGGTTGGCTGGCGGCCGAGCCGGCTCTCCATTTGCTGTCCTGGAAGAGGAGGGACGGCACCCTCGGTACCTGTGTAGACGGTACCGACGGTGTGGTGAGGAGAAGGAGGAGTTTGTAGGAGGGGAGGCGGAGGGAAGGAAGAGGCCTCCCCGGAGGAGGAGGAGGATGGTCCCCGCGGTGGGGCCGCAGCCGCTCAGCCCGCCCGGCGCTCCGTCGGTGAGTCCCTCAGGTCTCGGTCGTTGTCGTTGTCGTCGTGGCGGCGGCGGCGGCGTGAGGGGAAGGGCCGCGAGGCCGGCTCCCCCTTCGTGCGCGTACCTCCTCCCCACACACACACCCGGCCCGACCCGGCCCGCTTCTTCCCCGCCTCACGCCAAAGTGTCAGTTCGTCGGGCCGGTTGTGAGGGGCTGCCGTGGCGTCGCGCTGCCCGGTTGTGAGGGGCTGCCTCAGTTCTGTCAAAACGCGTGTATGTGTGGGGCCTCCCTCAACCCCTCCCCCTTGGAGCTGCTGAGGGTCGTCAGGCATGTTGGCGGTCGCCCCCCCCCCAAAAAATATTTGCCAATGCAATACATGGTGTGGTATTTTGGGAATTATCCAGTGCTTTTTTTCTGTGAGGACGCAGGGGGACGCGTACCCCTAAACGTTTTGTGAGTAGGAAAATGAGAGTACCCTTAAACATTTTTTAGAGGGGGGGAGCACTGGAATTATCAAGTGGGGTGAGAAACGGGTCCCTTATTCTTTCACAGCTTCACACGTTATATTTCTACAAGAGTTCAGATATGAGACAACCAACTACAGTACAGGAGACGGGGTTGTTGCTTTTATTTTGATCAACCTCCCAGGCTGCCCCAAATGTCCAGTGCTCCCGGTTGCGGCTTTCTCTGCCGGGCGAGGCTGGGGTGGGGTGTCGAGGGGACGAGGCTTCCGAGGCTACGGGCCATGCACTTCGTGTCTGGAGCGAGGAGGTCTGAACAGGGCGGCCCGCGGAAACCTCCATGTGCAAAGGCAGTGTACCCCCTGGAGCAGATAAGATGCTGGGGATGCGCAAGGGAAGATTGGTTGCAGCTCCGTGCCTTGTTTGTAAATTTTGCAGGAAGGAGGCATCTTGGGGGGCTGCTGTCGGAAACCGACCTCAGGACTAGGTGATCTGTTGCAGCGGGACTCTCCCTGTGTAGCTGTTATACAGGCAGGTAGGCAGGCAGGCAGACATGCTAAGCACTTTGCAGGGGACTGTATAACGCATTATAATCTGGATTTTGCTTGTAGCAAAGGGAGCAAGGAGTCTAGTTACCAAAATACTCATTTGATAACATGGCCATGTTGCATGCCACAGACAAAAAAAGGTCTGGCAATAGTAGTGATGATGATGATGATGATGATTTATTTAAATTACAACCTCAGTCTGGCATTGGCAATATGGGAAAAAAATAACGCTGAGTTTTTGTACAGGGCTTTTGTGAAGATTATTGAATTGAGTTATGGAAACGTTTTGGAAGTTATGAGATGCCAGATTAAGATGCCACATAAAAACCACATCCTCCTAATTTGTATCACTAGTGAGTTTCCTTGCTTACATGGCTGTCGTAAGACACTGTTCTGGTGTTGTTGTGTTATAGTTATGACATACACTTTTATTATTCAAGCTAAATGTATTAATGGTAAATTTGTTCTCTTGTTTTGTACCCATAATTTTTTATTAACCTCTTCATGTTGTTTTATTTACACACACACACACACACACATAGGCAGACATACTCTGTACAGCTTTTTGTGATAATGCAATTATATTTAGTGTTTACATGCTTGGCAAATTTTTTTGAAAACAACATGAAAAAGGGGGCAAGCATTGGGGGAAGTTTTGGTACTCTCACCCGCCATTGAACTCACTGTGTCTTGACTATACACTATTTTGGCTTTAGGCACTGTCCATGGAACATAACCTTGGCATAAATTGGGAATCGCCTGTACTTTGAAATTTTCTTCTATATGCTTAACTTTACATTCTGACAACCATATGCTTAACTTTGCATTCTGACAACCATATTAAGAAACACAGACTACAGTCCTAACAATGCAGATCCACTTGTGTCAGTTTATTTTATTTTAGAGGAATTTGTTCCCAGGTGATTGTATAGGATTGCAGCCTCCTCTTCAAAAGTAAACCAGTAAATACTACTTTCAAATCAACATGATTAGGATTAAGATTGATTGGTAGCATGCCTAAGCATTGTTTTTCTGGTCCCACTACAAATTTATAACACCAGCCCCCTCCCACACACATCCCATAATCCCATCCAATACATACAGTTGCACGAGGCATTAACTAAAAGTTTGTCTTTTAATTCTGAAATTATATTTTTTGCATTTCCAAAATTATACCATGGCCTACTGTAATTGGGGCTTTTCAACCATGCCCCCCAACACCTAGCCTGAATATGAGTCCTACGAATGTTTTTGCCTATTTTAACTTTTTGGTTGGTCCTAATGTTAGTGTTTTTATTTTTTATTCTAATGGACCAGCATGTGTACAAACATTTTATATATTGACCAGTTTATTTTTTGTGTTTTGTGTTCTTTTTCTTTGCTAAATTAATTAACTCCTCAAAGTAAATTTCTCTTGCAAACTGACTCTTGTTAAGAGAAAGTAACTACATTGCTTAACCATTCTTATTTTCTGTAAATCACTTGCAATTTTTGATGACTGCTAGCTCGCTGAAACTCATTTTCTACAAGAGTCACTTCCAATTGTTAAGAAAATCCACAAAGCAATGCATACTTTACAGAAAATTCATTGCAGTTGGAGTGTTGTGTGAACTGCATTTAATAAAAAGTGAGGATAGTTTATATTCTCTTCAAGCAACATATCACAAGGGGGGGGAAATCAAAGATCTAGAGTGTACTTGTGAGAGCCTGTAAATTCTGCCAGCAATGCTGAGTCCCGCTGTCCCTGGAATCAATGTCTTTGTTTATTATGATGCTTTGTCCACAGAGTTGCTTGTTCTGCTCTAACACTGCTTGCCATTGGCTTCTGCTAAACTCACAAGATCTCAGAAATAGGTACAAAGACAGAGGGGGGGAAAGTTTCTTTATCCCCAAGCATGATTTATAGGATGCTAGCTTACTAGATGCTACTAGTAGGAAAGCTGCCTGTGGACAAATGCTGGCTCCCTTGGCCTGAAAGCAAGATGAGCAACACAACCCCATAGTCGCCTTTGACTGGACTTAACCGTCCAGGGGTCATTTACCTTTTTACCTTACTAGTAGGATACTAAGGTGGGGGTCTAATTTGAAGTAACAAGTGCAAGTAAAAAAAGAGAACCAGATACCATATTGGCCTGAACATAAGCCACACTCCCCCCCCCCAAATTCCGACCATGAAAAGTTAAAGTGCGGCTTAAATTCATTACCTTACACCGCTAGCAAAGCGATGTGGCTCCCAAGCCTCCCCCGAGCCATTGAAATGAAGGGGGAAAGGGGAAGGTTGTCGGCAAAGTGGTCCCCCCCCCCAGGAAGCAGCCCGGGTATTGTCTTTTTTTTCTTGTTCCCCATTTACATTTAAAGGTGCAGCTTATATTTGGGTGTGGCTTATATTCGGGCCAATACGCTATCTCTTTTGATGTAAAAACTATGATCACCCTTCCAGGCTTTATACATGAAGGGAGCTGGCACATGAACAACGAATGTGGCTGTCTGGCCATGTTTAATCTCTGAAATTATTATTAATAATGAATATACCACTTAATGCCCAGTTGTCTTCTAAGTAGTTTACAAAACAAAAAACAACACTGTTAAAATACATAATGGAAACAAAATTTTAAAAAATCCTTCCAGCAGCACCTTAGAGACCAACTAAGTTACTCCCTCCTACCCCCACCACAAGGAGGGAGTAATACCCCTCCCCATCCTCTCACTATATATAAGCATCTGGTGACTTCTGTTTCAGTGTATCTGTATGTGCATGTACACGAAAGGTCATACCAATGACAAACTTAGTTGGTATCTAAGGTGCTGCTGGAATTTATTATTATTATTTTTTTACTACGTCAGACCAACATGGCTACCTACCTGTAACTAAAATACATAATGATATGCCATAATTGAAGTCCACTGGAAAACAATCCAATCGGGATGTTAAAATGCAAACTTCATTGATTAAAGTATTCATTGAAACAGCCCCATTAAAACAGCACAAGAATTAAAGCAGGAGACTTAGGTGAAGAGATCAAGGGAATGCCAGGTGCATCTTCAAAAGGCAATGGGATGCCAGTACATTCCACAACACTGGTGCCATGAGTGAAAAAGCCTGACACCACATCATTAGGGCATGGATGATATAAAACTAATCAGGTTCTGTTTGTTGATCTTAATGGTCTTACTGAGCAGTGGAGGTGAAACTGATTTTTCAGGTAACCATGTCCAGTGTTGTTTAGGGCTGTATATCAGGCACCCCAAAACTTCAGCCCTCCAGATGTTTTGGACTACAACTCCCATCATCCCTGACCACTGGTCCTGTTAGCTAGGGATCATGGGAGTTGTAGGCCAAACCATCTGGAGGGCCGCAGTTTGGGGATGCCTGCTGTATATATACGTAACAAGATGTTAAAACTGGTTCATTGACCTATAGAACCATAGCAGAGCCTTTAGTGATGGTGTGATACATGCCCAGTAAGAAGCACAATTAACCACCTGGGCTGTGGCATTCTGTACCAACTGCAGTCTCTGGACTAGTTGTAAGGCAGCCTCACACAGAGCACATTACAGTAATCCAAACGTGAGGTTACCAGCACATGAGTCACAGTAGCCAACTCAAACCCAAGAAAAGTTGAGTTTGGAAGTTCACAAATATTTGTGGAGTTCCACTTTACAAACCATAGTAGTGGTTATTAGTGGTACACAAACCAGAACATTGTATCAATATATTTTAACGTTTCTTGGGAGGGCGGATATGCTGAAAGGTGGGCTAAAAAAATCTATTTAACTACAGTAAACTAAACAGAACTTGGTTTCTCTCCCCCTCCTATTACTGAATGTATTTAATTATTCCAATGACTGTATCCTTTAAATGTAAGCAGAGGTCCTTAGAATTCCAATAAATTCTATCTGTCTCACTTAGGATTGTGAAGTATGGTTTGAGAAACATCAACACACTAGAAGCTGGAGTACTATTGCAGTCTTGTAAACAGCCACTCACCAGTGGTGAGTATAAATAAACTACCTAGTCACCTATAGAGAAGCTTTGCATGGTTGCATTTTTTAGGCTACAAATGAGGCCTAGCAGGCTAGTTAGTGTCCTTCGTGGTGCAATTTATTAGGTTGTGCTGATCTAAAAGACGCCAGCGGAAGTTTAACTGTAGAAAAAAACGCTTGAGAGTCAGGGTTTTCAGATGGAATGATAATGTTTGGTGCTTCTAGAATCGTTACTTTTGGTTCTGTTCTTCTAGATCCTCATCTCTCAAACTATGCCAGAGATGACAGAGAAGGCTCCTCTTAAGAAACAACACCGGTAAGTGTCCTGTTCACAAATATAATTACAATGCAATTCTTCGTCTATCTGTTTTCTAGGCAGGTGGTGGCAACAGGAGCATAACAACTTAAGCTTTTACAAGTGTTGCTATTAGGTGAAGTCAAAGACTCTCCAAAGATTATGATGTTCAGTGGTACTAAGATTATTTTCTGAGCCCTGTATACATTATACAAAAGAGAATACAAATGTGCACAAAATTTGGATACACCTTGCAAAGTCTTACCCTCTTTTGCAGGTAGTGTATAGAATACATATACAGTCGTACCTCGGGTTACGAACACCTCGGTTTGTGAACAATTCAGGTTACGAACTGCGCAAACCCGGAAGTGTTTTCGCCGTGCATGCGCAGAAGCGGCGCGCGCGGTCGCATGCGCAAAGCGCGAAAATCGCAAAAATCACGCTTTGCGCATGCACAAAATGGCGCTTCGGCTTGCGTTCGGCTTACGAACTTTTCGGGTTACGAACTGCGATCCGGAACGGATCGTGTTCGTAACCCGAGGTATTACTGTATGCACAAAATTTGGATACACCTTGCAAAGTCTTACCGTCTTTTGCAGGTAGTGTATAGGGCTCAAAAATAAATCGGGGGGTCATGCACAAGTAATAAGATGTCTGACAGACAGAATGTCAACAACTGAAGCTTTTCTTATAATTGTATTTCCATACCAGAAAAAGTTTTAACCAGTTGAGTGTGTGCTTGCTTAAAGGCACAAGCCATGAATAGTCCCATTTAAGTGTTTAAGCAGCAGCACCAACCCTTCTCCAATGTATATTTCCCCAATTGGTGGGAAAGCAATACTGCCCCCATGTTGCTACTACAATAATCTTAAGTCCCCCCCCCCTGCAAAAAATAAAATAAAAACCGAACAGACCAAAATGACTTGATCACAACACTGGAGCACTGTAGGGGTGGCAGGGCCAATAACTCAGCAGTATTAGTATAGCAACATTGAGTTACTTGGAGGGTGATTTTTTTTAATGCTTAAAATTCATTTTAAATTTCATTTTTGCATGAAATTAATGTGAACTCCTGTCTTTGCTGCTACCTGTTCCTTTTGGGTGGGCATGCTACTGCCCTGACGCAGGTGCACTGGATTTGTCAGTTATTTTCTCTGAGCAGTGATCTCGCCTATCCCATGGAAGACCAAACAAAAAACAAAAAACTTCAAAATAAATTGGGCAAGCCTTCTCTGTTGTTTGACTCTAGAGAGAATTAGAGGGAGATGTGTACCTGGAAAGACCAAAAACAACATAGTAAGTCCCTTCCCTGGATCATTTTGAAGCTGTCTTTTGGTCTTCCCTTGGGTTTGCATTAATATTTTTTAATATATGGTCCTTTCCATGTCACATCTGACATTTTAAAAAAATTAAATAAATGTTTTTAGTGTGTTAAATGAACTATCAAACAAACCAGTACGCCTGTGCATTATTTACATGCAACATGAAATATGACCAATCAATATAGATCCCTGTTCTGACCCTCTGCTGAACTTCCCTTATAACAAGATAAGGAAAAGATCTCTGCCAGCAATGTGGGGACAGGTCCATACTTATGTGCCATATCTCCACTGGTGTACTCTGGTACTATTCATCTGAACAGCACTGTCTAAGCTCTAGAGTTGAATGCGCTTTAGTGTTTTTAACCCACATTTTATATCCTTGTATCTGCCAAGTTTCTTATAAGACCTCTCCAGACAGGTCATGTAACTTCTCATGTTCACTAATGCACCTTCAGGGAAATGGAAGCTAAGCTGCACCACTGTTCTTATTGCTGAGTTTCTTAGTCATCAATAAGTACAGTGGTACCTCAGTTTAAGAATAGCCCTGTTTGCGAACTGTTTGGTTTACGAACTCCGCAAAACTGAAAGTAGTGTCCCGGTTTGCGAACTTTACCTCAGTCTAAGGACGGAAGCCGAACGGTGGAAGGGCACTAGCGGCAGGAGGCCTCATTAGGGAAAGCGTGCCTTGGTTTAAGAATGGTTGGACTTCTGGAACGGATTAAGTTCGTACACCAAGGTACTGCATAGCCTGCACATGATGAGAAGTGGTTATAACTTAATTTGTTCTCTTTGGTCAAGTTTCTAGTCCCATGATTGGTATACAAGTGTGCAGTCAAACCTACAAAATAAGGAAACAGTGCAAAAACATGCTTAGGATAGTAAGAGTACATAAAATTATGATAATTTCCATCAGTATGAAAAGTACAGCACCAACAGGGCAAGAGTTTCTTTGAAGTAAAGGATGGTGGTTCCTTATATAACACAGTACACACATTGTTAAGCCCCACTGATTGGGGAGTAGTACTATGCCTTTGGCAGACAATTGGCAAGCGAAAGTGGTAGGACCTTTTCTGGGGTGTTGTCTGGTTGCATCTTTGGCTAGGACACTGGCAGAGGAAGAGGAGTGCACACAGTACACACATTGTTAAGCCCCACTGATTGGGGAGTAGAACTATGCCTTTGGCAGACAATTGGCAAGCCAAAGTGGTTGGACCTTTTCTGTGGTGGCTCCCAGATTCTGAAACGTTTCCCTCATAGAGATTAGCATGGCCTCTATGCTGTGGATTTTTAAATGGGCTCTATAGACTCATGTTTTTCTTTCTGCCTTTTCCTAAAGGCTTTTTCTTCAGAGGTATCTACAAAAGTTAGCTCTGTTTTATTAATCTTTGTAACTGTTTCAAATGGCCTTTGTTAATGTGCTACTTTTGTTACTTTTGATTGTTTTAGGTCATTATATTTATTGTTCTTTTTATGATATTGCAAACTGCCTTGGCTAGGCTGTGTCCCAAAATGTGGCATATACCCTGTTTCTCCGAAAATAAGACGTAGCCATAAAATAAGCCGTAGCAGGATTTTTAAGCGTTCAAGGAATATAAGCCATACCCCGAAAATAAGACATAGCAGCAATGCTGGCCACGGCAGGAGGAGGAAAAAAATAAGGCATCCCCTGAAAATAAGCCATAGTGGTTTGTTGTTTTTTTGAGGAAAAATAAATATAAGACAGTGTCTTATTTTCGGAGAAACACTATTTCGGAGAAACATTTTATGTCTACACACACACACATAATGCAAGCCAGATATATGTCTTGGGGATCCTTACAGCAAATGTGGTTATTTCTCTTCTCCCTTTTGTGCATTTGCTGGCAGATTAAAGAGAGTGGATTGATTAAAGAGAACTTCCTAGATACCGTAGCAAATATTGTAATTTAGCCATTTACATGTTACCTTTTTTTTTTTTACAGAAAGAAAAACCGTGAGACTCACAATGCAGGTAAGAGCTTCAGTGCTGCTGTTGTCAGAATGGAGCAGGCATTCCTCTTCGAGTTCTTCCTTCCACCAAGCATGCAAATATATGCCTTCACAATCAAAAGAGAAGTCTTATTGTTTCTGGATATGCTATCAATATACTGTTATACATCTTATGTGTTCTGTTTTTGCTAGTGGAGAGGCATCGAAAAAAGAAGATCAATGCGGGAATAAATCGAATCGGTGAACTAATTCCATGCTCCCCAGCACTGAAACAAGTTAGTCTGCTCTTCATGGCAGCTGAATATTTATTTATTTATTTATTTATTTATTTATTTAACAAAATTTATATACCGCTTGGCTGTACTAAAACCTCCAAGTATGAAATATTAAAATTATCAATGAAAACAGTTTAAACATTTAAAGATTATTAGAATTATCAGTAAAGAGATGAAAATACATCAACATCTACATGTGTGGATAGGCTTGCTAAACAAAAATGATTTAAGCAAACACCAAAAAGAGTACAGCAAAGGTGCTTGCCCAATGTCAATAGGCAGGGATTTCCAAAGTGTGGGTGCTGCCACACAAAAATATAAATTTCTTACAAGTGTGTAATGAGTATTATGTGGCACCTGTAGTGCTAGTTCCAGTCAAGTGGGAATATGTAGGAGACATGATCCAGCAAGTAAACTGGTTTCAAACTGTTAACGTCTTTATATACTAATAGTAACACCTAAAGCTTGGCGCAGAAACAAATTGCCAACCATTGAGTGTAGGTGTTAGAGACTGACAGCGTTTCACTTCCATTCAGCAACTGTGCATTGCAGTAATCCAATTTTGAAGTTGCTAGTGCCCTAACTGCTGTGGTATACAAATTTAATAATAGTAGTAGTAGTAATAATAATAATAAGTAGTAGTAGTAGTAGTAGTAGTAGGCCTGTTTGTATTGTACTGAGTCTCTGAATGTTTTTCCTAATTATCCACATGTTCCCTTGCAGAGCAAGAACATGATCCTTGACCAGGCATATCAATATATAACAGAAATGAAAAGGCAAAACAATGAGCTCCTGCTGAATGGAGGAAACAATGAGCAAGGTGAATGGGGGACTGGCTAGAATGCTCTTGCTAGAATACCTCTGTTTTTATTGTACATACATTTCAAACTAAACAATCTTTGTCTAACGTAGTAGACTTTTGCAGAACCTTTGGTCATTCAGATTTATTTATTTTTTATTTCTCTGCAGCTGAAGAAATAAAAAAGCTCCGGAAGCAGTTGGATGAACTTCAGAAAGAAAATGGGCGCTACATTGCATTATTGAAAGCCAATGACATTTGCCTTTATGATGATCCCACTGTCCACTGGAAACGGAACCTTAAGCATGCAAAAGTTTCTGTTGTTATCCCCAATGATCAGGCGCAAAAGAAGAAAGGAAACCTTAAAAAGGCAAAAGTGTCTGTTGTTATCCCCAGTGACCAGCTGCAAAAGAACATCATTGTATATTCCAATGGCAGTCAGCTTGGTGGAAGCAACCAGGGGGCATCAGTCCAAGGAATAACGTTTAATATCAGTCATAATTTACAGAAGCAGACTGCTAATGTTGTTCCTGTCCAGAGGTCTTGCAACCTAGTCACTCCTGTGACCATTTCTAGTATCTATTCCACAGAAATCAAATCAGGGGCTCAGACTTCGGTTTCTCCACTGGTATCAGGCCCATCAAATCCAGCCAAGAAAAGTATTGAGCACTCTACCTCTGAGAATGAGCAATGCCTAACTACTAGTTCTAGTGCTGACAGCTCACGGAATCCCTTGCAGCTAGTGAGGCTACAGCCTGAAATGCAGAGTTCTCCACAAGATGAAGATGACATCTCCAAATCTAAAAATAAACCAGAGACTTTCAAGTTAATTGAGAAAGCGGGTTTGCCTAGCAACAGCCTTTCTTTCAGTGCTAGTGTGGACAGATCTCTGGCTCAGCTGGCAGACATGCCCCCTAAAGAGGATTCAAGAAATGGATCCCTAGAAAGCTGTGTAGTTTCTGCAGCTAATACCACTTGTACTCCATCTGTAATGCTCTCCATTGATGGAAAGCCATCTGCAGGAAACATCCTCAAAAGCAGCAGCGGACCAGCAGCATCTGCTGTAGAAATCCAGAAGGCTGTAACAGAAATTAACACTTTGCCTGCTGCTTCTATAGATAAGTGGCCTTTCCCCAGTTCTTCAGCTGTTGGCACTTCAAATTCCAAAACCATGGGTAGCCTGACGCGAATGACTTCTGCTGGAAACACCCAGACTACTTGGACTACTTTGCAACTAGCAGGGAATACTGTTCAGCCTCTAAACCGTACTCCGTCCAACATAAACGCAGCCCTCTTAAATCAGCCAGTTAACAATGCTAGCATTACAGCATCCACTCCTAACAGGATTTTGGCAACTACTCCCAGGTTAAATAATCCTCTACCTGCTGGTGAACAAACAGCTGAGCAAATCATGGTTACTTTGCCATCCTATCCATCCTTACCTATGCAGCCGCTAGTCACTAAGACGCAGGTTCTAGCACAACCTTCAAGCAGCCTCCTTCCATTGAATCCAGCTGTGCAGCTGATTCAGATGCCCCAGCCAGTAGGTCCACCTGTCACTGCATCACCTGCTAAACAAAATGTAGTCATTTTACAGCCTTCAAATGCCAGTGCAGGCCCACCAGTGTTGAGAACTGAAGTCCCCAACAAAACTGTTAGCCAGCAGATTGTAATTATACAGACTGCTAACCCAAATCCTCTCTCCCTTTTCTCTGCTCCTCCTCCTCCTCCTATCAGAATGCCTATAAATGGAGCCGCTCCCTCAACAAGTGCTAGTAATCCTATGCAAAACGCCTCTGGCCCTCATATGTTTGGTGGGAAGCATCTTGTCCATATTTTGCCAAGGCCATCTTCTGCACCATCTTCTGGCCCCACACAAACGTTTTCAGTTGCAATGGCTAACCAACATCTTCCACAGACTATTTCTTTAAATGGGCAGCTGTTTGCATTGAAGCCTGTGAAGTCCTGTTCTGGAGGTTCTGATCAAACCCCTATGCAAGTTATTCAGCCTACCACCAGTGAAGATCCAAATACAAACGTTGCCCTCAATACATTTGGTGCTTTAGCTAGCCTCAATCAAACCATATCGGAGATGGCTGGACAGAATTGTGTGCAGGTGTCTACCAGTCAGCCTACAAATCCATCAACGATCAGCAGCCAAACCACACCAAGTAACCCTGTTCTGCTGTCAGCTACTGTAGCATCCTCTTCAGCTGCTGAGAATGTAATGTTAACTAGTGTTTCGTGTTCAGTGGGTGCTTCTCCCCCCAAAACCTCATTTGGTCTGGGTTCAAAATGGTGTAATAAAAGTACTAAAAAATGCTTGGTGGCCAGCAGCAATCTTGCAGGTCAAGTGAATTCATGCAAAGATTTGAAGAAAATTGATAGTGGGGATGTGGAGGCTACCCCTGAGCATCCTGGAAGTGACATCTTGCTTGAAAACATGCCTGATAATGTGGTGTTGCAAAGCTTAGCCATATCACAAGCAAATAGTAGGGTAGCACCTAGTGACGTTGCCCAAAATGATGCTTCCGATTCCCATCCCAAAGAGAGACTGAAAGCTGAACAAGATATGGAAACTACCCTGGCATCTGACCTGAATGCAGCTATAGTGCCGAGATCGTTGCCTCTCGAATCGGCCTCATCAGAACAGTTTGAAGTGGTTGCTCCCGTCTCCAGAGAGTGTGCATCTCTGACTCCTCAAACTAATTCAGCAACAAATTCTAAGTTATCAGAACCATCCAAATGCATCCCCACCAGCCCTTTAACATCTTCTGACTCTCAGGTGACAGCTTCTCATATTTCTGGGACATCTGTGGCAAACAGTGGGGCGAGTGCAGAGGGCGTTCCCAGAACAGAGGTGTCTGAAATCTGCACAATGGAACAAAATTGTTCCATAGTCATGCAGGCCAGTGATTTGTTAGAAGAGCAAGGCCTGACCAAGATTTTCTCTGATTTCAGTAAAGTGGGAGAAGCTGTAGAAAAAAACTTCTCGGCTCAAGTTGAACACCCTGATTTTCACACCCAAAACACTAAATCAATTATAGACTCGAATGACTTGGCAGAGAAGCAGGAAGGGCTCTTGCTGGTGAACATTGAAGAGGAAAACCTTGCACAATCTCACTCCTGTACCTCTGAACAAGAAACAGTCACTGCTAACAGACAAGCAGACTCTCCCATGTCAACTAGCTCAGGCAGCAGTTGTGGATTCTCAGTTGCATCCATGTTGCCAGACACATGCAGAGAAAATGTTCCCAACAACACTTCAGTGAATACATGCAACAGCTGTACATTTTCAGAGCAAACGGATATTGTAGCTTTGGCAGCAAAAGCAATTTTTGACCAAGAGGCTCATGCAAAAGGTATAGCAGCAGTGTCAGGAGTTGCTGTTTCCGTTTCCAAGGATGATGAAGTGGCATCTCTAAGAAGAGACCAGTCTTTTAAGTCTCACACCATTAAAGATGCAGACCAGATAGAAACAGCGCCAAGAAATTTCAGCACCCAGAATGCAGTGAAAATAAATGTTGATAGGTCAGTCGAAAAGCAAAGCTGTTCTGTTGGAGTGGAAGTGTCCAGTGTAACATTGCAAATTCCAGTCTCCCAGTCTTCAAGCACATCAAGCTTAAGTGTCAATAATCTCATACATCAAAGCTGCATCATCCACCCTGTTGTGAGCTGCTCAGGTTTACCCCCGACTTCAGGCCAATCAGCTGTTCCTGTGACTATGACTCCATCCATGCCCACTAATCCATTTATGACTCAGTCTCCAGGACATTCTCCAGTGCTAATGACAGATTATGCTTCAGAACAACTGTCTGCTGTTCGGACCAGCACCATGCAGGCTTCTCAGATGCATGAGCCACACTTAAAGCAACAAAGCCAGGAAAGCCGCAAAGACCCTGTCAAACGTCCTGTTCAAGATGATCACCTGCTTTCCACACCGAAGAGACAGAAACACTGCCAGACGGCACCTATGCAGCTTGAAGGGATGGCTTTGCTGAACCAAACAGCCAACGATATTTCAGATCAAAGTCGAATCCTTGTCAACCAAATCCCCTCCAACTCTTCCAATATGGCAGTATCAGGGAGCAGTCAAGGGCACACTGATAGTCTTAGCCGGTTGTTCCCAACCAGCAATTTTGTGTCACCTGCTCTGAGGCAAGCTGAAATTCAGTGTAATTCTCAGCCTTCTGTCCCAGATCAAACAGGACAGCACCTGCAACCTATTCAACATGCTCCCACTCAAGGAATGACCCACCTTCATACCAATCCATATATAAAGCAGCAGCAACAACAGGCTGGACAGTTAAGAGAAAGACACCAGTTGTATCACCTCCAGCATCACATTTCTCATGCAGAAAGCCCTATCCATTCCCAAGCCCTCAGCGTCCACCAGCAAAGAGTAATGCATCAAGAGGCACAAATGCAGAAGAAAAGAACCCTCATCCAAGCAGCCCAGCCTACCACACTTGCTTTACAGCAGAAGCATCATGGAAACGACCAGTCACGGTCAAAGAGCAGCCAACCCCACCCCCATCACCCGCAGATGCAGCAAATGCAGCAGCACTATACATCTTCTCAGCCTGAGAAGACATGCGAGAACCCCACTGCAAACAGAACTCACCACAGCCATCCTCAGAGCCATCTGAATCAGGACATTCTGCATCAGCAAGCACCAGATGTGGGCAACAGACAGACAGGTTCTGGAGTTTCTTCTGAACATGTGCCAGGACATAGCCAGATGCAAAGACTTATGACCTCCAGGGCTTTGGAGCAGCAAATGGTATCCCAACCTAGTATTGTCACCAGGTCATCCGACATGACCTGTGCCCCCCACAGACAAGAAAGAAATAGGGTTAGCAGCTACTCTGCAGAGGCACTTATTGGAAAGACTCCCTCTAATTCAGAGCAGAGGCTAGGAATATCCATTCAGAGCTTGAGGGCTTCAGATAATCTTGAAATGAGAAATTACCTTGATATGTCTAGGAATAAAGGATTGGTAATCCATAACATGCAGGGACGCATGTCAGTAGACCATACGGTTGGATCAGATGTTCAAAGACTCTCTGAGTGCCAGACATTCAAGGCAAATGGCACTAACCAGCAGTTTGATGTGCAGTCCTCAAGGAACAGTGAAATAGGGACCTCAATGTCATCCCTCAGAGGTATGCAGACACAGGCTTTTCGAATTGCTCAGAATGCTGGACCACCCATAGACAGACAGAAGAGGTTGCCCTATCAGCCGGTTCAGGGCATTTCAGCAGGAAATGTTATTCCTCCCCCAAGAGACAATGAAAATACATGCCACCAAAGTTTTATGCAGAGTTTACTTGTCCCTCATCTTGGAGATCAAGTCAGTGGGGGCCAAAGACCAATTCCAGAGCACCAGAGAAATCCACAGTGTGCCACTTCTTCTATTGTTGAATATAATTGCCCCCCAGCAAGAGACAGTATTCACATTCGAAGAGAAGGTGATGGTCAGAACAGGGAAAGTTGTGATATGTCTCTTGGTGCTATTAATAATAGGAACAATACATTAAATATCCCTTTTTCAAGTTCCTCTGGAGATATTCAGGGTCGCAATACAAGCCCCAATATTTCTGTTCAGAAATCCAATCCCATGAGAATGACAGAGAGTCATGGAACCAAGGGTCACATGAATGCTCCAGGTTCTAGCAATGTGCATGGAGTCGCCCGACCTCCTCTCACCCACCCACCCGTCTCTCGGAATGCTGAGCAAGTCCCACCATCAGTTCGTCAACCAAATTCTTCAGTTACTCAGCGATCAAGACATCCTCTCCAGGATAACAGTGGTTCTAAAATTCGCCAGCCTGAAAGAAATCGTTCTGGAAATCAAAGACACGGAAATGTGTTTGATCCTAGTCTTCCCCACCTTCCTTTGGCTGCCAGTGGTAGTATGATCCTTGGAAGGCAACAACCTGCTCTAGAAAAAAGAGGCAGTATTGTGCGATTCATGCCTGAGGGACCACAAATGACTAATGATAGTGCAGCTCCTGATCAGCACAGTCTGTCTCAAAATTTTGGATTCCCTTTTATTCCAGAGGGTGGAATGAATCCCCCAATAAATGCCAACGCACCGTTCATTCCACCAGTGACTCAATCTAGTACTACTCGAACACCAGCCCTGATTCCAGTAGATCCTCAAAATACGTTGCCATCTTTTTATCCGCCATATTCTCCTGCCCATCCCACCCTTTCTAATGACATTTCAATCCCTTATTTTTCTAACCAAATGTTTCCTAATCCAAGCACAGAGAAGCCAAGTGGTGGAGGTTTAAACAATCGCTTTGGCTCCATCTTGTCTCCTCCCAGGCCAGTGGGCTTTGCCCAGCCAAGTTTCCCCCTTTTGACGGACATGCCCCCAATGCATATGGCCAATTCATCTCACTTGTCCAATTTTAATTTGACTTCTTTGTTCCCAGAGATTGCTACAGCTCTTCCTCCAGATGGTTCAGCAATCTCACCTCTGCTCTCTATAGCGAACACTTCTGCTTCTGATTCTTCCAAGCAATCATCAAACCGGCCTGCTCACAACATAAGCCATATTCTAGGTCATGATTGCAGTTCAGCTGTATGAAATGTAGTGGCCAGGAGTTAGAATGGTGAATTATTTTATGTGTGTAGTATGCATATTTGTGTTTATACATGCATGTGTTCATGTATGCATTTGGGATTGCCATCCTTGAAAAGACCACTCATAGCATCACTGTTTGTGGGGAGTATATATACAATAGCAGGTGCTTCTGTATTTCTACATACCCATGTTGCTAATTTAAAGTAGCAGGTGCCTATCTCAATGCTTACTAGTAAGATTAAGACTCAACATCTTGATCTGTTTTAACAGAGTTCCAGATTATCACCCCCTGTGCCAAGATGAGCCTTGTGCAAAATTAAGTCCAGGGAAACTGAAGAGTTGCATTTATAGTTCTTGGAGAGTGGTTTTTCTTTTTTACCCAGGAAGTAGATACATGAGGGTCTCAAACACATCTCAAGTTGGTACAAAGGTTTTGAGTCAATGCACACTAGATCATTTTTACTATTTGTGTTGAAGTTTATCATAGACATCTTTCATAGGGCTGACTTCATGTGATAGATTCTGATGGGCATTTAAAGCTTAGTGCCATGCCTAGCTTCTGAGGAACTGTATTAATGTATTGCGTAATGGGAAATGCTGCCTCTCTTCTGAAACATATTGTTTATTGCTCTCCTCCTGAGGCTTTTATTTTTAGCATTTTTTCTGCTAACAATCCATAGAATTTTTTAAAAAATCATTTATGTTCCGTTCCGTTCATATATGTTGATTTCTCCCCCACAGCTTGTATGCTGTGAGTTTCTCAGGGTATCATTTTTGTGTCTTGCTTATCACTTTTTTGAGGAGGGGAATTATCTCCATTTTTACCATTGTAATGTTTTTCTTTCATTTTCCCTCAGATAACTCTTGACTCTTGTAACATGAGAGCATGTAATATGAACATATTGTGTGACAAATATTGTTGGGTGAAACTGTAGGCAAATACAACATTAGTATCAAGCGCTTATTTAAATGTATTAGTTTGCACTTACAAAGCACCTTCTGTCCAGAAACTCTTTGATGGGAGCAGAAAGAGGAGCATGTGAGGGTTTGAGCACTTAGCAAAATGGGATGGTCTTGATGAGGCAAAGTTACAGCGGAGAAGCACTTGTCAGTAACTTAATAGATGAAATGTGGCAAGTAATAGGTGAATGGCTCATTTCCTGTTGTAATTGTTACAATTGCTTCTTTTTTGCACCCTTTTGGATTGTTCAGAACATACAGCAATATTGTTTCAAAGAGTCTTCCTCAGCTGATGGTAGCCAGGCTATGCCCTGGCAATAAAAAAATTGGCCTGGGCTACTTCCTTGGTGATTGCTAACTTCTTTGTGGGACTTAAGAAGAAGAAAAACGTAGGCAATTAGATAGCCAGAAGAACCTTAGAGGTAGCATATAAAGGGATCTTAGAATGGGTATAGTATATAGTCATTGCTTAGTAAATGTGCTGAAGTTACAGCATGGGTCTGTCTTGGAATAGCGATTCAACAATGTCCTCAGCAGCACCAGTTGTTTTTAGGGCCTCCTGTCTCAGAACAGGGATTTGTAATCTCCAGTGGGAAATCTGAAGTCAGAATCAGAACTGTAGGAATATCCACAAACTCAGCTTTCTAATGAGTACCCCAGAAGGTTCAGTTGGCCATACTGGAAGTTAGCTTTCTAGTATTGCAGTGGCTGATTCACAAAGGGAAGTAAGGTAGGACAGAGTGGAACAGCTTCCATGGACCTGCATGACACATGCCTGAAAACAGAGGGAATTTGAATCTTGGACTCTGACTTTCTGTGTATATCTAAAAGAAGGGTGTGCATATTATAATAGCATATTTCTGTTTTGAAGGATGTGCCTTCAGTTTGCCCTGGAGTTCAAGTGTCCTTATGTGCTTCAAAATGCTATCCTCTTGCTCACCTTTTCAGGGTAGGACCCATGGCTTGTTGCTTTCTTCTAACTCCAGCTATAGTAGCTGCCACATAACACACATTTTTGTCAATCAGCAATGGCAAAACAAGCCATTTCCTCTTAGAATCCAGTATGTGAAGGTAAACTTAGAACCCCGGGGCATCCAGATTACTTTTAAAACAACGAACAGCTCTCTTGGCCATAGTTTGTGCATAGCATGTTGGGAAGCATCTAGCTTCGTGGTGATTTCAGTTCATTGGCTTGGCAGGGTCATTCAGCCTGGATATCTGGGTCTCCAAGTGCTTGGGGAATTCATCACTGTGAAAGAATGTATGCTACCATAGTTGTAATCAAGAGCTTGATTCCATATATATTGTCTCAAGAAAAGGGTGGATACAGTAATTCTTTTCAAAGGGCATACTAGCATGATAAGACATGTGTGTGTGTGTATGTGCAGACATCAGAAACACATGGATTCCTAGCATAATTTTTTCAAAAGCAATTGTCAAGTAACCAGTTATTTGGATTCTTCATTTCATGTCATTCCAGCTACTTGGTTCAGTTTGGAGACTTCTCTGTGTTGTACAATTTAACTACTTAAGAGATGTAATAGAATTCTCTCTGAGTTTCTGATAATATCACTTGGATAATGTCTGAAATGAACATCTGACTCTTTCTTCGAAGGCTTTATCTCTTGCTGCATGAAAGTGTTGTCATTTGCCATGATGAATAAGGTATATTTGACATGCCTTACTCCACTTAACCAATTTTCTAAGGATGTGGAGCTGTTCCTTAGTGTTATGCTCCCCTGAAAAAGCTGCAGGACCCCTTAAAAACCCTTAACTATTCAGTCTGTTTAAGTTTGTTAGACATGCACTAATTGTGTTTGAGGGGTTTTTTGTAGTTCAGAAATCAGAAGGACTATCTTGATTGTCGATAGAAAAGTTAAAAATTCAAATCAATTATTATTTGCTAAATTTATAACACACTCTCCTGAAGGAGCCTAGGACAGCATTCACATCAAATTCCTGAAATTTCTACAAGTAATTTAATTCTGTAATGAAAGAGGACATAGCAGGTTAACTCTTTTTCTGTCGTGGACCCCATGCTAGGGTGTGGAAGGGGCACTTTGCTGTGCTACTTCTTGTATACACATGCCAAGTTTCTGTTGAGTTGTCCCTGTGAAAATGGAGAGCTCTGTGTTGCATTTGTTAGTCAAGTATTTTTAAAAGCACTTGAAAAGGTCTGCAGTGTCTGGACTAAAATGTATGGAACTATGAACATTTTATTTTTAAAAATTATTCATAATTAGTACTCACTGGTTTTTTTAAAAAATTAATAACTCACATTTGGATTCTTTTTTGCTTCCTTATTCTGGTCTTAAAAATGGAAGGGAAAGAAAACTGCTACTTTATAGAAATTATGATGTTGTGCCTTGACACTGCGTTGGTATTGCCTCACTGTTCTATAACTTACATTGTTTAACCACCTTCCATCCCCCGTTTTTAGTTGGTTGTGCTTTACAGTTAGTGGTACCACTAGTATTGAGAATAATCAGTTTTCTTGTCATTTTGCATCAGAGGAATTCAGTTTAAATACTCAAATAATGAAGAACTAAGGAAACTTAAAGAGAGACTTTCCAAGACAACATGGCAAGTCAGAGACATATTAGAATCCTAGTTTTCCTGGGATGCCTTTATACTATTTTATATTTGTCATAGAAGTTCATTTCTATGCAAAAGGTTGTGCTTAGGTTGTGCTTAGGATTCTGTAAACTGGTTAGATGTGGTTTAAGTGCAGATAATGGGGAAGGGCTGGAAAACAGGCCGTTCAATATGAGAAAAGGCTTCTGCATCTTATTTTTCTGAGCCAATATCTATTGTGGCCCTCCCCTTCCCCCCGCCTGGTTTTTATTTTAGTTCTGCCTCCACCGCCAAGTTAGCAAGACATCTACAGAGCTGGGAGGGTTTATGTTTTAAATTCTGTAAATTGGTGTCTATTTCCCACTTTCTGACGAAGGAAAAAATTAAGACTGCTAAAACGTTCAGTGTGTTCTGTGGTATAAGATAATAGATAAACCACTTCTGTGGGTTTTATCTATATTGAAACTTCTTACAAGGACTTTCTGGCAGACACAACTGTGGTAGATAGCTGCTAATGTGAACCTTAGTGCTGTTAAGACATTTTTTAAATGTCTGTCTTGACATTGTCTGCGGTGGCAGTTTTGCTGTCACACATGCTAGAGGAGCTTGAGTGACTGTGGGGAGTTCTGTTTAGCCAAAAATGGTCATGTCTCAGTAGAATCCTTGGAGTACAAACTGATACAAAGTCCATAAATTCGATCACATCTTATCTTCTCCTTTCAGGCGGTTGTGTTCTTCACTAAAGAGCCAACATGCAGAGATCTTCTCTCTCTTCTTTGCAGAATGTGCTGAACAAATTGGTCTGTTATGTACTAGCAAGCCATTTGACTCATCATCTCTTAGCTTTATTTTCTTAATACCGCTGTGCAGTTTAGTAACATCGCTGTCCAATTTTGTAATCTTATCAAGATCTTTTGCATTATGCGTGACCTTCTAACACTTTCTCCTTACCAGCACTGCTTAAGGGAGTTAAAACAACAACACTGGGGACTTGGCAGTTTATAGGTCCTATGGGATGCCAAACTGGAGACATGAACCATTGTGCTGTTCTCACTATCACATGCAGATGAGTTGCATGTAAATATAGAAGCTTTAACAAAGTGTGCATATCACATCTTGTATTGTTTCTGCTGGGTGCAAGCAGACAGCCCCTTTTAATGGGAGCAATTATGGAAAACTGGATACTATACAGATTATAGGTTGTATATCATCCAGCTTTGGCAGATTGCTTCATCTCCAAGCCAGAAGCAGACATCCCGATACCCTTATGATTCCCTTAAACAACTCATAGTGAGCAACGCTTCCTTCTCTTGAAAGTAACAAATGTATTCCCTTGATTTGCACCAGTTTTTCTGCAGTGCATCCCCTAAAATTCCACATATAGCCCCTAGATTCTTTCAAGCCCTAGTACAGAAATGTGTGGTGATGTTGATCAGGCACACGAATTATTGTAAATAAGATTTTGTTCCATTTATTTTGACATCTTTTTACAAATTCATTGCATTCAGATGTAAATATTTACAACAGTGGTATTGATGAAAGGTCTCAGATTTTTATTAAATGTAACAATTTATTGATTGTATAAATTGTATAGATATGAACAAAATGGTATTTTATTTTAAAAATGTACAGTTTGTGTACTTTAATTTTTGCGTACTCTATATACTTTCTAGTTCCACTTCCTGTCCCCCTTCCAGGAAAAAAAACCCAATGCCTGTGATCCTGTGCTTAAATCCTGGCTGAAGGTTGCAGCCAAAGTTTATAAACTGTAATTTTTTAAAGAAAAATGTAAAGAATTTAAAGTCAAGAAATTCTTTTTGTGGTTTTTAACTTCTTTGATCTGCCTACTTCATTGTGGATATATTTATCATTTTTAACATCAGCTAGCAATGTATAATACAGTACATATGAAGTAACAACAGTGCTTCACTTACATCCTATCAAAAGTTCTTAGCTGAAGGGCAGGCTAATATTTTACCCATTGACAATGGAAAGTGTCCTGAGTCTCAGAGACAGAATTGTGCCCATAGCTACCAAGTTTATGTTGGAGGTGGAATTTGAAACAGCCTTTCCACCTCACACTGTCCATTGCTGGCCGCAAGTTTTATGAAATACAAAGGTTGATAAACAAGTATTTGAAAAGGGGTTCATGAATACAGTCTCTTTAGACCAGGGGTGTCAAACTCAAATTCATCGAGGGGCGCATCAGCAGTTTGGTCACCCTCAAAGGGCCGGTTGTATCTGTAGGACTATGTGTCCACTCTTTATTATCATAAATTATTGTCACTGCATTCAATTATTACTGTTTTTTGTAATAATGTAAGTAATAACTAACATAGTCAGAATAATGGCAAGTAGATATTCAAATGTACAATTCTTGTACAATTTATTGAAAAATGATTTTTGGTAACTGCACTGGGTGGTGGAGGCTCACTAGGGTTTCATGCAGGAGCTTTGCAGAGCTACTGGTACCTGGAGATGCTGGGGTCCTTCTGCATGCAGGACAGATGTTCTGCCAGTGAGCCACCACCCTTCACCAAAGGGACTGGCTGAGGTTGACTCACTGGAGCTGTTCTCCTGGTTCCAGGGTTTAAGGGCCAGAAGTATAAAGCAGCATCCTATGTTTCTGAGGAGAGGGAGAGGGAGGGAGGGAGGAAGGAAGAAAAGAGGGAGTGGGAGGGAGAGAGGAAGGAAGAAAAGAGGGGAGAGAGAGAAGAGTAGGAAATAAGGAAGGGAATAAAGAAGGAAAGAAAAAGAAAGAGGGAGAGAAGACAGAGGTGAAGAAGGAAGGAAGGAGAGGGAAAGAAAGAATAAGAATGAGGGAGAGGAAGAAAGATGGGAAGGACGGAAGGAAGAAAGGAAGGAAGAAAGAAAGAAAGAAAGAAAGAAAGAAAGAAAGAAAAGAGGGAGCAGGAGGGCGAGAGGAAGGAAAGAGGGGAGAAAAAGAAAAGTAGGAAATAAGGAAGGGAATAAAGAAGGAAAGAAAAAGAAAGAGGGAGAGAAGACAGAGATAAAGAAGGAAGGAAGGAGAGGGAAAGAAAGAATCAGAACGAGAGAGAGGAAGAAAGAAAGGGAAGGGGGGGTCACTGCCTTGATTCAGTGCCAGAAAAGAGCGCGAAGGGACCCAGGGGCAAAAAGCATTTCCCGTGCAGCGTGAGGCAGCGGGTGTCCATTTTAGGAGACGTGTGTAAAGCCTCAGAGTTGCACGTTCGTGAGGCTGAGCCGCTGCTGAGCTCACGTTCATGAGGCTGAGCCGCGGCAGGAGGAGGAGGAGGTGAGGCAAGAGGAGGAGAAGGCGGCGGCTTGCCGGGTCGGTGCCCAGCAGCGCCGTACGGAGAGTCCCGAGCCTCTGGGACGCAGCAGTGCTCTGTAGCACTTTGAATCCTCCTCCTCCTCCTCCACGCGGCGCTGCTGGGTGCTTTATCTGTGCTTCAGCAGCAGCCGTTTCCAGGCGCCGAGCCATGGCAGGAGGAGGAGGATTCAAAGTGCTACAGAGCACTGCTGCGTCGCAGAGGCTTGGGACTCTCCGTGCGGCGCTGCTGGGCGCTGACCCGGCAAGCTGCCTCCTTCTCCTGCTGTGGCTCGGGGTGTCCACGCAGCGCTGCTCCGGCCGCCTTTCTACCCCCCCCCCAGGCCCCAGCTGTTTGTCGGCGCTTTGTCAGCGCGGCGCTTCAGCAGCAAGGTGCCGCTGCTGGGTCCCGCTGGCTGGGGCGCTCGGCGGGCCACATGACGAGGTCTGGCGGGCCGGATTCGGCCCCCGGGCCTTGTGTTTGACACCCGTGCTTTAGACTCTTGAGTTCAACCTCCAGGCAGCAGACATGGAGTAGGTACAAGTTAGGGGTGCAGAAGAAGCTTTGGGTGGGTTCCCCCCCCCGCTTTTTTAAAGTTGATATAAGAATGGAACTAATCTTGTTTTGAGTTCTCGGGTTTCCTTTAAACATTTGATTGCATTTGACACGACGTTGTGAAAACATCAGTGCAGAATTTCAGCACCTAAAACTCTGATACAAAAGTACCGTATTTTTCGTTCCATAAGACACACTTTTTCCTCCTAAAAAGTAAGAGGAAATGTCTGTGTGTCTTACGGCGCAAATGCATGGTCCCTGGAGCCGAATTGCCCAGCGGCTAAAGGCATATCCTGCTTTTTTAAAGAAAGAAAGAAAGAAAGAGCTAAAGGCTAACAAGAGGGAACCCGCTCAGCAGCTGATGCAAGAGATTGGGGAGGGAGATAAGAGAGCTAGCTCCCTTCCTGGCCCCTCACCTAGGTCTCAATTGTTGTCTGCAGAGGGAGACATGTGACTGGCTGATTAGATTATCTGTCTGGAAACTGTAGAAATGGGTCCCTTTCCTAGAGAAGCTGCAGAACTGTGAGTTGAACCCCATAAAAACAGGATTTTTTTCCCTTTGCAAGAAAACTCAGCAACTTTGAGCTGATCCTAAAAAATGGAGCTTTTCCCCTTTGCAAAAAAGCTGCACAACTGTGAGCTGACCCCCCCCCCAAAAAAACGGGGCTTTTCTCATTTGCAAAAAAAGCTGCACAACTTTGAGCTGACCCTAAAAAAAATTGGAGCTTTCCCCCTTTGCAAATGAAGCTTCCTCAAATATTTAATTGGGGGGGGGGCAAAGGCACCTAGGCCTCTAGGAGTTGGATGCTTTGCCTAGGGCAATTCAAGAAAGCAATTTTTTTTCCTGGTTTTCCTCCTCTAAAAACTAGGTATGTCCTATGGTCAGGTGTGTCCTATGGAGCGAAAAATACGGTACTTTTAGTTAGGTAAGCAGACAGCACATTCTGAGCTGGTTTGATAGCTGCTTTAAGAATTAACAGCGAAATGGGCTGATATTTTGGTAGATTCCGTTGATACACTTTTTGAATAACTACTACCTTACCTAGTCATAGTGAACCAACTTTTTATTCAAGAATTTAGCAAAGCAGGGGACAAACAAAAACACAGTGCCCTGCTATGTATAATCTAAAATAAAGCAATTTAGGAAAAATGTAAGAGTTGCTTCCTAAAACCATTGCTCTTCCTCTTACCAAGAGAAAGGCATACTTAAGAAAATAATCCATTTGGCATTCATAGCAAATGTTAATAATAATAATAATTTCAGCTTTCTTAAAAGAATTCATGAGCAGTCTGCTGCAGCAACAGCCAGAAGAGATAGGGGACTCATAGACCTTGAAGTATGCTAACACTGCAATACACAGAGCCTTTTACCCTCTTTGAGAAGAAAACCAACACTAGCAATTCAGTTAAAGGGGGCTGGTGGTTGTACTGAAAAATGGCTTTATAAATAATAACATGATGGCAGGGAGAGGAGTGGCAGATTGTGGATGAGGAATAGAACGTCTGTAGCCCAGATTGGAAAGCTCCTTTCTGAGGTGTGTGCTTTTCCCTTTCAGCTGTGCTATTCAAATTCGCTAAGAAATGTCTCTCCGAGGAAGAAGGGTACAGGGTGTGTGCAATTTTTAAACTGGAATTTAAATAAAATGGTGGGCTGTTATTGGCAGATGGGGTGGGGTGTCAAAGCATTCAAGTATATTGTACAGGAACAGATAGGATGCTCCATTGTAAACTAATGGTGATAAATTAAGCAGTTTGGTACCCGCTGTTTCTAGGCAGTGAGTGAAAGTGTAAGTTCCACCACTAAAATTAAAATTGGGGAGTAAATTTTATTTTTCATCAGATGGATGAAAAAGATCTGTAACACCCCCCCACCCCCAGTTAACTATTCTCTTCTCTTTGCTTTCTACCAACAATCTGGCATACAAGCCTGAGCCCTCTAGTTGCAAAAAGATTCTTGTCCTCTGTTCAGGTCTTCCTTATTTGCCAGTTGGTTTGAACAGATTTCTTCCCAGTGTGTACTTGATGTGCTTTGTGTACACTAACAAGTTTGTTTTATGTCAACTGTCCTGGGCTGGCAACACAATGTGTTTGAGTAAGCATCACCAAAACTTCCTGTGGTTCAGAAAACGGGGATCTTGTCTCGCCGCACAGAATCCAAGTCGTCATCCAGAGTCAATAGGACCTAGAACAAAGCAGAGCAAAGATTGGAGTCTGGTCTTCTGGATGGTCCTGCAGAACACACTCTCCCATGTCAGCAAACCAAAAAGCAGGCAGGCAAAGGTCAACTCAGCCTCCTGCAGAGGCAGAGCCAACACCCATGATGCCCCAGAAAAAAGGAACCTTTCAGTTTCTAGATAGTGTTGCCCACTCCCACCAACCTTTGGGAACAAATAACAGCGGGAAGGTAGCTTAGTTGATACAGCATGTGACTCCTAATGTCAAGGTCATGGGTTCAAGCCCCATATTGGATGAAAGATTCATGCACTGCAGGGTGTGGAAGTAAATTATCTTTGTGGTTCCCCTGTGTGATTATTTTTAGCAGGAAACGAGTATGGAGGTAGAGTGGGCACATAACTTTCTATCTGCAGAAGCCTATTCCTGGTTATTAGCTGCTTCTATTATTTCTCCCCACCCTACCCAACACAAATTATCAGGGGAACAAAGAGAGCTTCTCTAGCGCAGCTTGTACCAGCACTCTTCTTGCCCAAGGCTATACATTTAGCCCAGGAAAGGATCTAAAAACAGAAATGGCCATCTATGTGCAGAAGGCCCCCAATTCAAATGTTGCAGCCATCTTATCCATGCACAATACATGTGGCTACATTTTGAGAAAACCAGTGCAGCTTGCTAAAGATTGCTTGGGACAATTTGGGCCTGCTTACGTGGGCTGTATCTTGTCCTCTTGATTCTTGAGCTTTTATGCAGCTTGTATAGGTCCTATTTGGGATCTATTCCAGAGAAGTGATGCCCTGCCCCAGTGCCCTCTAGGGGCAGAAGGTAATGGTGAGTTGGTGGGCGGGGGCCTCACACCATGCCCTTCAAGCTTCGCCACCATTAGGAAATTCTCTCATGTATTAATTCAGTTGCAGCAGATAAACAGGCAGGAACAAATTCTGGCATGAATTTCTGTTGTTTGAGGCTCCCAGAAGACGTTCAGCATTTTGAGGATGTGACCATTTATATTAAACTTTAAATTGGAGGCATAAAAAGCCACAGTGACCACTCGCAACAGCAGTAATTGATGAGAACACAAACATAATGATTAAGGCCCTGCCTGCACACTTACAAGCAGTATCCTACCAATCTGAACACCAGTTACTGGGGAATAATAATTAGCATGAGAAGGCTATTGTGCACATTTCTTGCCTGTGAGCTTCCCATAAGCATCTGGTTGGCTGTTGTGAGAAAAGGATCCTGAAACTTTGGCCTGATCCAGCAGGGCCCTTCTCTCTCTAAATTAAGTCTGACCTGCATGTCCATTAAAACTGCAACAAGTATTTAAGGTAATGTGTGAGAATGCACTGAGTGTGCTATGACATGGAACTAGGTGAGACGGGAAGCCTATCCGGCATAAGATTGATAGAGGGACTTTAAGGAAAACCTCACCAAGAAGGAGAAGAACAGTGCAGCTGCTGAGAGGAAGTGCCAAACATCATGATCATCAAAGAATCCCAGAAGGATACACGGGCGGTTTATCTCTCGGGACTCTGCAGGAGTTTCCTACAGAAAAGATGGGCACAGGCAGTGAATTCCAGCTCGGTCTCAAAAGTTCTGTCTTTCTGGTGCTGTAGAGAAATTCCTACCACATGTGTGCTCCCCAACGCCCGGAAGCAGGGAAAAAAATATTTTGGGGGAGTGAGGGGGATATATGCCATGATGCCTTCAGCATATAATCATGACTTTTGAAGAGGCCTTGTTAATAATTCTTCAGCAAACCATTGGCAGTATCGTATCCCTTGACTACTGGGGCTGACTAGAATACAGGCGACTCCCCATTTACACGTGGGTTATGTTCTGCCCCCCGGCAAGCATAAGTGAAATAGGGAGGACCCCCACGGCTCCTCCAGCTTGCGAGGAGACCTTCCCTGGAGCCTAAACAGGACGTCCTCTGTGGGCTCCGTGGAGTGTCTCCTCACAAAACAAGAAGCACACTGGGGCTTTCTGGCTAACAACTGATGCACAGGAAATGTAGCAGCAGCTGCTGCTTTCCTGTCCATCAGCTGTTATCCAAGAGGATGAAGAGCATCAGCAAAGCCCCACTGCACCTCTGACTCATGAGACAACCCCCCTCTGGAGTGAAATGTCCCCTTTGGGCTCCTTGCAAGTCAGATGCGCAGCAGAGCTTTGTTGAGGCTCTTCAGCCCCCCCCCTCCGGGTTTCTGGGGCCATGTGTGATTTTAATAATATGTGTTAACGGGGGGGGGGGTGCCTGTGCAACAGCTCACATTGCTTGCAACACTGTCATTCCAGTAGTGCTTGGGGAGAGGCGAAGTTGTAAGAATATCACTTCCATGGATGTCCTGTGCACTTGGCTGCAAACCCCATTCATTCCTGCAATCCTCAAAAGCAAGGTACATTCTATAAACTTTCACAGACCTCCCAAGAGCATGAGGTGGACAAGTCTGCATAAATAAAGGACGGGTTCTGCACAACTGGTTCTCATTAATATTTGGCGTGTCACAGCATTTGAAACAACAAGGTGGCAGAAATAAACGTTGCAAGCAACGTTGCCCAGGAGCTTGAGGTGTAAGTTTGAAGACATGGATTCAAATTGGAAGGCAGAGCAAATAAAGAATTACAGCAACCAGACTGCTCCCTCCAATACCTGCAGCTGTTTACTGCAGTAAGTCTTCAAGATTGCAACGGCCACGCCAAGCAGATGGTCTTGAAAAGCCTTGCCCATGTAGCCTAATGCCTGGCAGCAGTTATTCAAGATCTTGGGCACAGCTCTTGCCAAATTCGTTTCCCAATATTGTTTTTAACAAAAAATGCCAGGGATTAAAGTTTAAGCATGTGGATCATGTGCAGGTTTCTATTATTATAGGGATGTGCTTTGGGCAGTTAAGATAATTTTGGAAATTCATGAATATTGCAAGCGTTAGAAAGCTTGGAGGAAATCGATTGCACATTTCTAAATTTATGTATTTTGTGCCTGAAGCGCAAGAGAGGGGAACAAGTGATGAAACCTACCTCCCAGCTGCTAAGGTTTTGGAAAAAGAAATAAAGGGCTGCAGCCCAAACCACGGCTGTGGCCACGATGCAGAATAGAGGGATGAGCAGAAGCCTCTCTGAGCTGCGGATCTGAAAAGAGAAAAACCTTAAAATAATCCCCTCAAATAAATGATATTTGAGCAGACACTTCCCAGGAGCCCAGGAGAACATTTAAGCCAAAGGGGTGCACCAAACATATCTGTTGCTGTGCTGGTCAAGAACCGTAATAAATCAATCAATCAATCATATCTGTTGTTGTTTTTTCCAGTCACTGATTTGAACCTAGAGTGACAGAAATGTGCTTCAATTTGCTAGAAGTTACTTTTCATACTGAGGTGTTCTTGGCAATGCCAGATGGCCAATGGAACCCCACATTCTTCCATGGCTATGGGAGAGTTACCCTGGAGGAAGAAGAACCAGATGTTTGGTCCTGCCTCCTGCCCAAGTGCAGTGCTATTCTAAGGGTTAGGAATAGCCTCCTGGAACCACAGAAAACGGGAATTCGTAGCAAGGGATTTACCTTTTCAACAGGAATCCAATAATCCTCATGACATCTATGGTAGAGCCTCAGAAAGTAAATCTACCACTAGAGTGGGCGTGCAGTAGGTAATTATAGCCCAGCAAAATGTTCAATATAAAATTGCCTTCTTGCAAATACGTGCTATGACATAATATGGGAGATAGCACTTTGACACAAATTGACACAACACGAAATAGTGAAAGGTGGCAAAACATGATGAATTTGATTTAATGTGGTTATTGGTAAAAAAAAAATCACCCCCCCCCAATTACCAGTCTTCTTCTTGGAGAGGATATTTGATACAGCTTTAGTTTTAGTAACTCTCTCCTTGGGGAATCTATCACACAGATTGGGGACTATGCTAGTTTGTGTGTTCAACGGCATTCATTTATTTGTAAAGCGAAAACTCAATAAAACCTATTATCAAAAAGATGTGAGAAACAAGCCCTGCTTTGCTATCGTTTGGCACAGACAGGTAGAACTGGTACGTTCACACAATGCATCGCGTTGTGTGATGAGCTCGCATATGAAAGCTAGTTGTTAAAGTTCTCACAATAATGACAGAAAAGAGCTGCAGGTGCTACTCCTTTACCTTCATGATGACGTAGAAAGCAAGATACAGCAGAAGATTGCAAATAAAGATGCCCAGCAGGTAGGAGGCAAAGTCTTTCGGCCGATATACCAGTCCAAAAATGGCACTAAGAAAGGAAAAGGACAAGAATTATGTTATCCAAGGTGCAGGCCTCCCATAACTTGCCATCCTGATACATAGCTCACCATGCCACCATCGCCCGCCACCCTCACTGTACATACTGAAGAGGGATGCTGCCATATTGCAGATCAAGTATATAAGAAGATACTTGTATAGAATTAAGGAGCAACTAGTACTTATTCTAATTGGGTCTCCCTTTTACAGCATTGGGACCTCCAGCCATGGGCCAATTTGCAGGATCAGGTCCCTCCGAATGGCTGACGAGGGAACTCTGAGCAGACTCCGCCCACCTGCCAAACATGTGGTGTCATTTGACACCTGTCTGTTACAAACTTCACATTTCCCGTATTTTACATGCAATTCTTCCCAAAACTAAGGGGGGATTGAATGAAAAATGCATAAAATGGACATAAAATATGCAACATTTGCTTTTTGGGCTCTGGCCCTGCTCACCATTCAAAGCCCTAGAAGGCTGACCAGGTCTGAATTCAGCCCTCAGGCTAAAAGTAGCTCCCCCACCCTGCCTTTAAGGGAACTTAGGTTTCTTCACTAACAATAATCAGAGTGATATTTGGGGAATGTCTTAAATTTATCAGGGGCCAGGGCTGGAGAGAAGACAAAATGACTAGAGAGCAAAATCTTTACATTATTTCTAACCTTCCTGCTTCAAAAGTATATAAAAAACCTCAGCTATGAGGGGGGAACTTCTGGGGCTAATCCATGTAAGACCATTCTGATTGCATTCCCTGAGCATGCTAAACACCCACAAAACCCCATACATGCCACTTACAGGGACCAGTTTACTAGGTTCCCAACAACAAGCAGGACCATTCTGTCCTAGAGGAAAGAAGCAAAAAACCCTCGTTAGCAAACCAGAAATGTGTGTCAAGTCACAGTTGCCATTGCAGCTGGAGACTCAGAGGCCCAAGGGACAATCCAAACATATTAAACATTTTAAAACCTCGTCTGATGTTTAAGTCCCATTGATTTCAAAGGGAGAGAGTTAAGTACGTGCTTAACTTTGGGACAGAAAAATGCTTCACTTTGGGCTGGATCATCCTTCTGATTCCAAAATACCTGTGAGGAAGCTTTAAAAATGTTTTCAGGTAACTGTTGATGCTTTGCTACTAAGCGTTTACAAAAAAATTTGAATGTTCTGAATGCTCCACATAATCATGAGGTTATGTGCCTTGTTCAAATGCAGTGGAAAACAATAGTTTCTGACTAGTGAACAAGTCTGCAACCTTCCTCTTTTGTGGCCACAAAGGGGAAACCAGAAGCTTTCATTTCTGAATTTAAACAAACTAATGAAGAGCACCTCCTATACGTCTTGTCTGATCTTTCACAAAGTGGGAGGCAAAGGGAGGGAGCAATAGACAACCCATGCTATCCTGGGCTGTGTCTCAAGTGTTCCAACCTAAGAGGTTCTGCCAAGCCCAAGTGAGATGGGCAGGAGAGACAGATTCATTATTTCTTCAGCCATCTACCCATGTGAAAATTACCCTTCTGCTGCAGGTCAAAACAGACATGATGTCTGAAGCCATGCTTGTTCAACTTTGTGCCCTTAACATGAGAACGGATTTGTGAAAGAGAAGAACTGAGCTGTGTCATGCCTCCACAATGCTGGGTGGTTGATGGCAGGGAGATAAGTCATTTAAATCGGATTTTTAAAATAAAATGCTTTTGGAGGAAAAATATTTCTAAAGATAGTTTTCTATTTAAGATACATTATAGTCCAAAGGCTATTCTTCAGGAAATAAGGATTTGTTTTAAGTTTTTCATGTGTGCTAAAACTTAGTAAGTTTTTTTATTGTTTAACCACATCCGTTAACAAACATGGATACATATGCTATAATGTTATTGTCTTAGTAAAATAAATTGTTTAAATTGTTATTAAGGAAATGATTCTTTTTCTCCCTCCAGAAATGTACAGTAGAAAAGTTGTCGAAATATAAACTTGTTAAACCTCACAATAATTTCATAATTATGTGTCTATGTATTTCTAATAGTATAGCCACATCAGTAATTTTTGATATAACTGTAAAAACTACTCTGAAAATTTATTATTCCCAAAATGAAACCTTCTTCTGGTTGTAAATATTAAGATGATACCAGTAAGAATGAATCTTTCTGTTAAAAAATGATTTAAATCAAGTCTTACTGACTAGTGATTTAAATCAAATCCACCCTGCTAAGAAGTGATCATTTTGCTAAAAAGACCACCTAGGGAGGTTCATGGCTGAGGTGACTTTTGAATCTCAGGCTTCCTGTCTCAAAGTTTGTGCTCTTAAACATTGCAATACACAATATCTCCTGAAAAAGTTAACCAGGAAGAACAACTTCTCTTGTTCCATTCATTCCCCACTCCAAAATTCTGATTTCCAGATGTTTTTGCTCCTTGCCAGGTCAATTGCTGACAACACAGACTTCCACTCCACGCTGATCTCACTGGTGTATCTCTTTTGGAGTTTGGCTCCAAAGATCCTGCCAAACATCACTCTTGCTCTGTGTGTGGTGAGTGTCTGGCCCCTTTCAGTTTACTCCCAGAGACCACCAAGGGGAGCAGGAAACTAAGTACTGTACAGATTTGAAATTTATATAAAAGTACTGTACAGATTTGAAGTTTATATAAAAAGGATTAGGTCGGCGGTTCGAATCCCTGTGACGGGGTGAGCTCCCGTTGCTTGGTCCCAGCTCCTGCCAACCTAGCAGTTCGAAAGCACATCAAAATGCAAGTAGATAAATAGGAACCGCTACAGCGGGAAGGTAAACGGCGTTTCCATGTGCTGCTCTGGTTTGCCAGAAGCGGCTTTGTCATGCTGGCCACATGACCTGGAAGCTATACGCCGGCTCCCTCGGCCAATAATGCGAGATGAGCGCGCAACCCCAGAGTCGGTCACGACTGGACCTAATGGTCAGGGGTCCCTTTACCTTTATGATCCGCTCAGATTTGAGGACTTTCCTTTTGATAATAAAAGCAAGATAGCAATTTCTCTCTCACCCATGTATGCATGCTCAGATGCAAAAGGGAATAAGCAGCTCTCCAAACCAGCAAGAGATGGCTAAAGAGAACAAGGGAAATACATACTGTGTACATTGGCCAGCTGCATTGTTGGATGCAATCTGTGTAGAGGACCATAACCGCACGCTGGAAAATCCCGAAGTCTGCCAGAGATTGAGAGCACAGGGGATGAAAACCTAACACAGCACAGCTCCTATGAAGGAGCTACGTTTTATCTATTATACATAATGGAGCAGTACAGTGTCTTGCTAGTATTGCTTATTTTATTGAGTTTTCATCTTCCATTGTGCATTTCTGGTTTTATTGCTATTTATTACGTTAAGGGTGCTGCATTCCTGCCCTCAGGCCAGATAGTGAAGGGCAGGTTAGAAATTCCACAAAAACAAACAAGGCTAACAAGGTGCGATCCAAATGTTGTTGGACTACAACTCCCATCAGCCCCAGTCAGCATGACCAATGAATGGTCTGTCATGATGGAAACTGTAGCTTAAGAACAACTGTAGCTCAGAACCACTGTGTTGTAAGGCTTGCAAAGGTTCTTAGAATAATAATGTACAGTGGTACCTTGGTTCTCGAACTTAATCCATTCCAGGAGTCCGTTCAACTCCCCAAACAGTTCAGAAACCAAGGCGCGGCTTCCAGTTGGCTGCAGGAGCTTCCTGCACTCAATCGGAAGCTGCAGAAGCCACGTTGGACGTTCAACTTCCAAAAAACGTTCACAAAGACCTGCATTGGCTCCCATTATGTTTCCGAGCACAATTCAAAGTGTTGGTGCTGACCTTTAAAGCCCTAAACGGCCTCGGTCCAGTATGCCTGAAGGAGCATCTCCACCTCCATCGCTCTGCCTGGACACTGAGGTCCAGTGCCGAGGGCCTTCTGGCGGTTCCCTCGCTGCGAGAAGCCAAGTTACAGGGAACCAGGCAGAGAGCCTTCTCGGTAGTGGCACCCGCCCTGTGGAACGCCCTCCCACCAGATGTCAAAAAGAAAAACAACTACCAGACTTTTAGAGGACATCTGAAGGCAGCCCTGTTTAGGGAAGCTTTTAATCTTTAAGAAATTAGTGTATTCTAATATTTCTGTTGGAAGCCGGCCAGAGTGGCTGGGGAAACCCAGCCAGATGGGCGGGGTATAAATAAGAAATTATTATTATTATAAACTGGAACATTCACTTCCGGGGTTGTAGTGTTCGGGGGCTGATTTGTTCGGGAGCCAAGCCGTTCAAGTACCAAGGTACCACTGTACTAATAATGTTATAGTGTTGGGAGCTGACTACTAGTTGGCCTAATATGGTACGATAAATTGTTTCCAACCTGTTCTGAATAGAGTTGCATTCCCTCACATAAATCAGGTCTGCAGTTTGGACCCTGCTTGATTCAGAGCCATTTCTTGACGACCAGGGGGTGGAGTGGCACATCCTGTTTTGCCACTTGAGCTGAAATAGGAAGTGCCACACTGCTCTGCCGCTGCTGCTACTCCTGCCACCACCACACCTGCTGCTGCCGCCAATAACACAACACCGCCCACTCTGCCATGACGATGTACCCTGCCAGACTCTGGTGATTTCTGGCCAATTTCTGTGCCAATTTTGTGTGAGATCTCACCCAAAATTGTGAGATCTTGCACATTCAGCAAGATCGTGCCCTAAATGGATGCGCTCTTGCCAAAAATTTGGGCTGACAGTGCTGCTGTTTATTAGTGGTAGTGGGGCAGGTAGTGTGCCATGGGAGTGCTGTCTGGGGGGTTTCTGCCACCTGAGGCAGCGGCCTCACCCTATCCAATGGCTGTGCTGGCTATGCCAGGTGGCATCTGTAACCTAAGCTGTTTTCTACCAGCCTGGTGCACTAACAGCTCCTCCAGGATAGTGAATAGCTGGTCACTGCTATTCCTATATCCAGGTTAAACTACTGCAGCTCAAGGTTCACCTTCACTATCTTTAGTCTAAGCTAGGGTTGGGTGATATATTGATATATTGTCCAAAACTGATTTGAAGTCCATATTGTGATATCAGTTTCATAATTTTGACCTGGCGATATATCACAAATCATGATGTTTGTGTGTGTGTACTATGCAAAAATCACAATATGGGGAAAAATGTGAAGCTAGCCAATGCCTCTACGTAGCTCCACCCTTATTTCAGACATCATGATATAGCAGTACATCGTGATGTTTAGCTGGTGATATATCACAGTGTTGGAAACCAGATATCACCCAGCCATACTATTCGCCTCTACAGTAGTACCTTGGTTCGCAAACGCCTTGGCACTCAAACGCCTTGGTTCTCAAGTGTTCCGGTTTTCGAATGTTTTTCGGAAGCCGAACATCCGATGCAGCTGTCGGCTATTGTTTCCAGGGCGCTTGCACCAATCAGAAGCTGCACCTTGGTTTTTAAACATTTCGGAAGTCAAACAGACTTCTGGAATGGATTAAGTGTGGCGCTTTTGTTTTTGCTATTTATTTTGCGGTGCTTTTTTTGAGGCTTTTTCGGTTAATTTGTTTTTGTGGCTGTGTGGAACCCAGTTCTGCTACTGATTGCTTGCTTGTGTGACTGTGGAAATGGATAAAAGCCCCCCATCCGAACAGTGACTATCATTAGTGCAGGTAAGAAAACAATTTAATTTTAATTTTTTTATCATCTACAATACTATCTTGTTTATTTTGTAGTACAGTACATTGATTATTGCTTGGACTAGGGCTGGGCGACATCTGATTTTCAACATCGTGATACCTTGGTTCTCAAACTTAATCCGTTCCGGAAGTCCATTCCAAAACGAAAGCATTCCAAAACCAAAAGTCTGGAACAGATTAAGTTTGAGAACCAAGGTACCACTGTGCATAGTTCCATCCTTATTTCAGACATTGTGATATATTGGTATATCATGATGTTTAGCTGGTGATATATTGCAATGTTGAAAATCGGGTAACGCCCAGCCCTAGTCCAAGCTATTGACCTTCCCCATAAGATTTAGAAGAATGAACATCCCTCCTATTCTGGCTGCTAAGGCTTCTGCATGCTCAGCCCAAAGGGAAAGATTCACATCAAGTGCTACCGTAGTTACCTGGATCAGAGACATCTGCAGCCAAGCGAAGCAGAAGAGAAAGGGGAAAAGATGCTAATGAGAGGAGCATAACGGCACAGCAAAGAAGGATAAATGTATGTGCTGCCGTTGGAAAGCCGCCGCCGCCACCACCCAAATGCCCACTAAAGCAGAAGCTGGTTTGATTCTCACAGCATGCACTTACACAGACACACATACCCCAACCAGCCTCCTCCCTGAGAAAAAGGCCACTGGCAGGAAGGTGAATAATTCCTCGCACACAGCACAGCACTAGCATGCAGTTAAGCACATTAGGCAGAGGCAAAGCCAGTACCAGATTCCATTGGACAATTGATATTGGTCATAATATAGACATGGAAGCATGGGAACGATTATGGAATATGGATATAAAATTTACAGCAGAAAAGTATATGAAAATGATATATCAATGGTATCTAACACTGAGTAAATTGGAAAAATGTATAAATCTAAATCAAGTAAGTGTTGGTAATGTAAAGAGAAAGAAGGTTCTTTTCATCATATGTGGTGGTCTTGTAGTTAAGTTAAAGCTTTCTGGGAAATGAAATATAATGAAATGAAAAAGATGTTTAAAATAACTTTTGTAAAAAACAAACAAACCCCAGAAGCTTTCCTTTTGGGAATTATAAGGACAGAACTACCTAAACTGTATAGAAACTTATTCATGTATGCTATGCTAATGTTATTTGCCCCAAAATGGAAAGAAGCAGAAGTCCCAACAAAGGAAGAATGGATACAAAAACTTATGGAATATGCAGAAATGGTGAAACTTACCGGAAGAATAAGAAATCAAGATAACAAACTTTTTTATAAAAGAACGGAAATGGTTTATTGAATATTTACAGATAAATCATAAGCAGATAAGAACATTGGCAGGATTATTGCAACAACCTGCAGTTTCATAAGAGTACATATTTAAAGAAGATGAATAAATGAGTTAATTTAGATATGCAGAAGATATGAAAAATAAATTGAAAGAACCGCAGAAAGAGGGGGAAGGAAGTCAAGTTTTGAAGTGTCAGAATGATTGTAAAATTAGTGAAATGTATAAACTAGAAAAGTATGTATAAATAAATAAATAAATAAATAAATAAATAAATAAATAAATAAATATTCCATAGGGAGTCAAGGTGAAACTCCCTAGTACCAAATCTCCGTTAGGCAATAAACAGAAATCATAAGGTCATGTCAACATGTGGCCTTTGTTCTTATTTAATAGACCAGAAACAAACAGTATGAAAGGAATAAACACCACTCCTATTCTACCTCTGGGGCTACAATCCTAAAGGTAAAAGACTGAGCAGTTCTATACCTCCAGGTGAATATATTTAGGAGGCCTGAAGCGTCAATCACCTGTCATCAAACTTACCTATCTTGAAACGACCCATGTAGTAGATCTGGGTGCTGAGACCAAGTGAGGCCACAACATGGATGACTGAGAAGAGGATCCAAAACCACAAAGCATTTTTTCCAAAAACCTGATAGCAAGCAAAAAAAATAAATTATTGTGCATTATGTCCAGTTATGAAAAAGGTCTTCCTCTCCACAATGAGAGTTATAGATGCTCTACAGACAGGTGGCATTTTCCAAACCTATCTATGTCTGGTTGTTAGAATGGTTTGAAGATGTAGACCAGGCACCCCCAAACTGCGGCCCTCCAGATGTTTTGGCCTACAACTCCCATGATCCCTAGCTAACAGGACCAGTGGTCAGGGATGATGGGAATTGTAGTCCAAAACATCTGGAGGGTCGAAGTTTGGGGATGCCTGATGTAGACACTCAAATAACCCAGAAACAGCCATCCCATGTCCTGGGAGACCTTGCAACTTTTCTGGCATTGCAACAAGCAGCCACAGTACTGGGGAGACGCACACACCAAGGATAGCACCGTTCCCAAAGCAGTTAGAGCCAAGTAATGGGCTTTAATCAGAGCACTTCTTTTGTATAAAGGGCCGTGAGTGTTAGGGTAGTATGGAAGGAGCTGTAGTGGTTGTTTTTCTAATACTTGGCTGCTGAAGAACCTGAGCCTAAAAGCATGAGAATCCTGCAGAGGTTGAGGGTAAGGCTGCGCAAGCAATTTTGTTGCAGATGCTACAGCCTATTTGCCTTTGACCCCATCCTCAGAGCTCTCCCCCAAGTTTTGCTGATTCAGTCCCTCTCTCTGAAGGGCAGAGGGTGTCGAATACATCCATACCACTCCAAGCACGGCAAGGCAAATGACCACCGCGAAGGATGCGTAGGCAGAGTAGGCGCTGGCATTGATGTCAGGGTGGCGGGTCTGGTAGAGCTTCAGCATGCACAGCCCTGCGATCATGTACATGAAGGAGGTGTCTGTCAAAGGAGGAGAAAAGGCAATAGATAGTTTCAATACATGGCAAACATATATTTCTAAATATATTTGGCAAGGGAAAAAGCTGAGTATAAAATATTGATAGAAGCAAAAGAAAGATGAGGTTTTTCCCTGCCGGATACGAGACTATGCTATGACGCATACTGTCTTTGTTGGTTGAAGGAATGGATGACATTAGAGAATTCACATATTCTAAATTTAGAAGGTCATGACAATATTTTTGGTTGGCACACTTATTTATGGTATGAAAAGGTGAAAGTTCATAAAGGGATTTACAACTCATATAATTAGGAAGAATCTGTAAAGCGTATGGGATATATATAAGAATTTATTAGAGGTAAAAACACCATTTTGGCTCTCACCATTGGAAGCTATAGCGGTAAAGAAAAAGAATATGATAGAAGGATGGACAACTTATAGAAATTTATTAAAACAAGAGGGAGGAGAGTACAAATTAAAAGAATTTAAGGAATTATCAGGAAAATTACTACATGGATACAATATCATCATTTAAATGAAGTATTTAAGAAAGATAGGATACAAGGGTACAAATATAGGATAGGATACAAATATCACAAGTGGTGAGAGACCTGTTGGAATGTAATGTAAAATGGCTGTCTAGAATGTATAAAATATTATTGAAATGGGAGACAAAGGATGAGCAAGTAAAATATTCAATGAACATTGGGCAATAGATATTGTTCATAATATAGACATGGAAGCATGGAAATGATTGTGGAATATGGATATAAAAATTACAGCATGTTATGGTCTAAGAGAAAATTGTATGAAAATGAGAAATGGATGGTATCTAACAGCGAGTAAATTGGCAACAGTGGTATTACTGGCAAATATTTTTCTAAGGGAGAAAGCCTCTCTTTGCACCAGAGGGCGCTATCACCATCCCATTGTGACTCGTAAAGTTCCTGTTGTTATGAACTAAGACCACCACAATGGGGTTCGTATTTTTCTTCAAGGTAAGAGTTCTGAGCTCCCATGGGTATGGCAAAAATTCAGAAAAATATATTTTTTTTAAAAAAACAATATTTATTTAAATTATTTTAAATGTTACAAAAGAGGAAAAAATAGGTACAGAAAAGAGAAATAATAACAGAAACATATGAAATCATATAAGAACAATAACAAAAACAATTACGAAATTCCTAGAATTTCAGTCAGATAACATTAACAAATAATATAAACACTTACAAATAATGAAAAAAGCAAAAGCAAAACAAAGCAAAAAAGCAAAATAATAATAATTTAAAAATTGGCTTCCTATTGTTTGCGCACCGCTTCCCTTTATTTAATTTTCTCTTGTCTTGCTTTATCTAAGTTACTATTTACATATTTTCTCTATACTTCCCTGCATAGCTTTCAATCTAAACAAATCACCAAATCAATATTTATCTCTTCTTTTATCAGATAGTCCTCAACATATTTCCATTCAATTTTACACCTCTGCTTAGGAATATTTCTAATTGCTGCGGTCATTTTAGCAAGATTCATAAATTCGACTAATTTTTCCTGCCACTCAAGAATCGTCGGGACCTTCTCTCCTTTCCAATTCTGTGCAATGAGGAGTCTGGCTGCTGTGCAGGCATAGAGGAGAATATTTTTCCTGTCTTCTGGTAAATTCTCTGGCACCATACTTAACAAAAATAGCTCTGGTTTCTTTTCAAACGTTTTTAGCATCTCATATACTATATTCCAAAATTTACCATTTTTTTTACATTGCCACCAGCAATGATAATAATTTCCTATTTTTACTGGCATTTCCAGCATTTATTCGAATTAACCTTATATATTTTAGCAATTTTGTCTGGTGTCAAATGCCATTTGTACATTAATTTTAACATATTTTCCTTTATCCCCAAGCACGCCGTGAATCTCATCCCCTCTTTCCATAATTTATCCCACTGGTTACTATATATGGGTCTCCCGATATCTTGAGCCCATTTTATCATAGTGGCCTTTACTACCTCATATTTAAGTTCCCATTCTAAAAGATATTTATACAATTTTGCTGTTGATTTCTCCATATTTTCTATCAAGAGTTATTGTAATTTTGATTTATTCTCTTGGAACCCAATTTATTTATGTTTTTGGAATAAGCTCTGGATTTGACAATAATGTAGCCAGCTCGTGCATTGATCTTTCACCTGTTGATATGATTTTAACTTTAGCTGTTCATTCTCCTTTATTAATAGCTCTTGATAAGTCAGCCACTTTCCTTCTTTAATTTTACTAAATAATGCCGTCATCTCTAGGGGAGAGGCCCACCAGGGTATTTTTGGTTCTAGAATATCTCTATGGTCTATCCATATTTTTAATAAGGATTTTTTTATGACATGGCAGAAAACTCTTTGTATCCCCCTTCCCCCCTCTAATAAATAGGCATGCCATCCTTGAATATTTCTGAACCCCTCTACATTCAATAACTCTTTATTTTCCAATTCAATCAATTCTCTGATCCAACACAAACCAGCTGCCACATGATATAATTTAAAATCTGGTACTCCCCAGCCTCCTCTTTCTCTAATATCGGTCAATAATCTAAATTGAATCCTGGCTCCCCCCCCCCATGAATTTGCTCAGATCTTTCCTCCATGTCTCAAATGTTTCCTTCTTCCCTACGGTATAATTGGGAGCATTTGAAATAAAAATATCATCTTGGGCAACACTGACATTTTAATTGCTGCTATCCTTGCAGAAAAAGATAATTTTAAATTACTCCACCTCTCTAAATCTTTTTTGATTTCCCTCCATTTCCCCCCATAATTATTTTCAAATAAATTTATATTATTAGCCATGATCTCTATTCCTAAATACTTTATTTTCTTTACTATTTCCCAACCCACTTTCTTCCCCAAGTCTTCCTCTTCTTTCATCCTTAAATTTTTAGTGATAATTTTGGTTTTCTTCACATTTATTTTAAAGCCTGATACTTCTCCATATTTTCGCAAACTCTCTTCTAAATTTTGGATAGTCTCTATGGGGTCTTCTAACATAATGATGACGTCATCTGCAAACACCTTAATTTTATAAATATTTTTTCCTACCTTTATCCCACTTAGATCTTTACCTTTTTTATTTCTCTTAACATATATTCTATTGATAATATGAACAAAAGAGGCGAAAGCGGACATCCTTGTCGAGTGCCTCTTGTTATTTCAAACTCTTCCGATAATTCCCCATTTATTATCAATTTACCCCTTTGTTTTTTACAAATTGCCTTTATACCTTTTAAAAAATTCCCTTCAATTCCGATTTTTTTCTACTGCTTTTATCATATACTCCCAATTCACATTATCAAAGGCTTTCTCCACATCCAGGAATATGAAAGCGGCTTTTTTGACCATAATGGGGTTCCTATTTTTCTTCAAGGTAAGAGTTCTGGGCTCCCATGGGTGTGGCAAAAATTCAGAAAAATATGACTGAAGAAGAGTCTTTGGTCCAGTGCCCCAAACAACACATTATCTAAAGAATGTGGCCACTGATTCCCCTGCCCCACTTCTTAAGTTCTCAAAGCAACATATCTCCCAAGCTACTATAGTGTTCAAATCTATGTTATCACCCTAACTGGAAGAGGACCTTGGGCACTCTGAAACTCAAAACATCCAGCCAGAGGCAGATTCAGGCGAGTGGAACTGGTTTGGTTGCCTTGGGGGCAATGCAGGGGATGCCGCAACTATGATATGTTATGGCGCGCCAAGTTTTGGTGTCGCACGGGATGCTGCTGAAATTTGAGACCCCAAGATCCGCCACTGATTCAACTATTCGAAACCAGTTCTTGGGGACTCTGTTCAAAACATCCATAGAAAAACAAACAAACCTCTTTCCCCTTAGCTCCTTTGATAGAAGAAGCCACCCACTTACCAAACTGGAAATTAGAGTAGTTGGGGCAGACGTGATAGCAAGCGCTGAGGACACCTTCCATCATCAAAGCAATGCCCATGGCATAGAAGAGGCCAAAGTGCTTGGGAATCCCATATTCCTGAAATAGAGGGACCAAGAAGAGTATCGTACATTGGTAGTGTGCATATAAGCTTGGAAAGTGTCTTTCATTCAATACTGCAGACAAAGATCCATCTGTCTAACTAACAGGCACAGCAGTTTTGGCTGGAGGTGATAACTGTGGTAGCAACTCTGTTTGAAAAATATATTGCTCTTTTACACCAGACACATTTACGAGAAGAAGAATTGAAGTCTGCCATATACGTCCTTATTTGTGCTGCTGCTTAAAATGTTCAGCCGGATTCATGACTGTTTGTGCACTGTAGGGTAGGACCGATATATTGACAAAGATAAATAATTGCAGTGTACAATTCAGCAGCAAGTTACTGTCTAATTAAGGCCATATGGTGGATGCAGATTGCCACTAAACACATAATATCTGCTTGAAAGCTCACTGTATGACATGTAGCAGCATCCGTAGGGTTGTAGCTACTGTACCGGTATATGGTAAGCCCATCATTGCTATACTCTCACACCAAACTGGAAAACCAAAGAAGTTATAGAATGTCAATATTAGGCTTACTGCGTGTCTGGAAATGTCAGATAATCACCACTAGGTATGTCATCCAAAACCTTTTTGAAGGCCTTATTGTGATATTGGTTTCATAATTTTTGACCTGGCAATATATTGCAAATCATGATGTCTGTGAGTGTGCTATGCAGAAATCACAATGTGGGAAAAACTGTGAAGACAGCCAATGCCTCTACTTAGCTCCACCCTTATTTCAGACATTGTGATATACTGTATCAGTATCCCATGATGTTGAGCTGGTGATATGCTGCGATGTTGAAAACCAGATATTGCCCAGCCCTGGTCACCCCATGGCAAACCTTTAAATAGGTATCATGTTTAGCGATGGTCTGAACTCGCCCTGAGAGCATTTGCATTACATTTGCTGGGAATTATGCATTCTTGTATATTGTAGAGCACCTCTGGCCTTTGGGTAAAATTTGGCCAAGAAGGCCATTTTATCCAAACCACGCCTGCCCACTCACCCCACCTATATGTGACATCAGATGTGAGGCAGGCAGGTATGTGACTGGATCCACTGCACACACGAGATCTTCCAGGAGCACTTGATCACACAGCCATTCCTACAAAAAGGCAAAGCCACCCAACATCAACTGATGTGCAGTGACTTCAAGCCTGCTGGATTGGCTGTGTGACCAAGTTCACCTCTGCGGAAAGCAGCTCAGTGCTAGGGAAGTGACAAAAAAACAGGGCTGGGAAAGCTTATTGCGTTGCCATTCCTAATCGCTTGGCAACCAGCTGTTCATGAGGCACTTGGGAAGTGCTGCACAAGGTGGGTAAGGCAATCCACATGATGACATCATGACTGACGGATGGGTTGTCCCACCCACCTGTCAAAATTGGCTTGCCGGTAGGGACTGATAAGGATCTGGCCAAAAAAGGTTCCCTGTGCCTATTGCACATCCAGAAACTTCATGGATAGTTTTAGCAGAAGTTGGTACTGGTTGTGAGTTCAGAGGCCTTCCCCCCCCCCCCACTTTCTCAGGGTTTGTCTGCTCCAAACTGCCCCCCCCCCCAACAAGCAGGGGAAAACATATAGGTACCTGGTATCTTTCCCCTGTGGGGAGTGATTTTAAGAGGCATTTGGAAGGAGGGGGGTTAGCTCTGCTCTCCCCTCCAGTCCACACCACCTTGAAGCCACAGTACTTTTGCTTTTAAACAAAGATTGGATAAAGGAATTGTGGTGTGCAGTCTGGCCCAAAGGCATGTGGTCACTGAGGTACATTAAAGGACAATTGTGCTAGGGCCTTTCCTTCAGTGCAACTTGTTGTTTTGGTACATGATTCCTGTAAGGGACTCACGATCCTAAAACCCTCCTGGCATTTCTACTAGGCCCATGTTAAGAGTGTGTACCGTTGTGTGGGTGTCTTTGGCTTCCAGAGAGCGTCTGTGGAGGATGTCTCTACGCAACACAATCAGGAGGAAGAGGAAACCCAGCAGCAAGTGGCCCACATTGCTGAGGATGTTGTTAAAAGCACTGCAAAGAAGGAAATCTTATTCAATATTATTTTTGTAAATGCAACCAGCCAAACCAGAAGTTCAGAAATGTAGGAACTTCTCCGGCACAGAACAGTCCATTTACAAACGGGAATATATCACTATCTATTTCCTGATTGTAAAGGAAGGAGAGAGAAAATGTAAACCCAAGCAGTGGCCTGTGAGTCACCCACACCCACCTCAGGACGCCCAGTGGATGAGCGCACAGGAAATTATAATAGCAGATGTCCTGGTTTCCAGTCACATTCACCACCTAGAAAGAGCAGTAGAGAAGGCGTCACTTGCATTCTGAATGCACCATCCCAAGGATGATGAGCAAATGGCAAGGGAGGCAAAACAGCCTCATAATGAAAAGCAGGACTGAAGACATGTCCTTCAAACCTCCTGCACAACCCAGCTACATTTCACTGTGGACACTGTAGCCTTCCTGACCTCAACACCTTAATGGTTTGAGAATGATGGTACACCTGTAAGGGGATTGGCTGTGAGGACTAAGGACCAACCTCAGCCAACCTGAGATTTGGAGAACAGGTAGACTTGTCTAAACAAGGGTCCCTATACCTTTAAAAAAACAAGAGGTACCAGAGGATCTGGAGACCTAATTTAAATGTCATTCTCTCTGTCATTGGTTCCCTGGTATCCTCTCAATCAAAGGGGTAGCCAATTAGCCATGACTTACAGCAGAAATTGAACAATAGTCAAGGAGCACTTCAGAGACTAGGAAATGTATTATCCCATAACCTTTCATGGATTACCATGAGTCTGATGGTGGATTTTAGCCCCCCCCCCCAAAATCTTTTACCATAATAAACTGATCAAGTCTTCAAGATGTTAGCACCGAGATGAGTTTTTGGTCCTAAGATGTGGGGTGAAGACAGACAACTCACCGTCTGGTACGTGATCACCAGCTGGATCACAGGCAGGGCATAGAAGACTGCTATTGTGATGATGTTCCTTCAGGACCAAGAGACCATAGGAAGAGAATAAATGGGCATAAGAAGAAGATGCACACACATTTCCACTGGGTTTTAACCAACTGCATGTATTTAATCAGCAAAGAAAGGCAAATGGACCCTACAATTTGCCTGTACAGTACTGTAAATCCCATTATTTCCACACCGCCATACCAATCCTCCAACTTCAAGACTTCCTACTTCTTGACTGCTCATTTAAAACTTGAAGCTGGATCTTAGTGTCTTGAAATTTCTCATACAGCAATTTCTGCGTTGAGCAACAGTCAGATATTATAGGGTGTAGAACTTTCCCTTCCACTCCTAGCTGACCACCATTCCACCTCCCTCTTCAGCTTCTCTACACATGCCCAAAATATCTTCTTGACGGAGGATGTCACTAATGCTGGATTTAGGCAGGCAGCTCTTATCATACCAAGAAAACATTGGGCCATCTGGAGGGCCCTAAAATTAAGATCAGAATATAGAAGGCTGAGCTTTGGCTATCAGCTCCGTACCAGAAATAAATGTTGTATTTTTTGCTGACAATTCTCCGATCCTTCCTGGATAAATCTGACAGATATAGCAGTCTCTAAAAAGAGAGAGAGAGAACAACTTTTAAAACTATATATATATATTCTGTGACAGTTTATTTAAAGCAGGCATAGGCAACCTTGGCTCTCCAGATGTTTTAGAACCACAACTCCCATGATCCCTAGCTAACAGGGCCAGTGGTCAGGGATCATGGGAGTTGTAGTTCCAAAACATCTGGAGAGCCAAGGTTGCCTATGCCTGATTTAAAGGCATGCAAGCTAGCAAAAGGCCTAGGACAGGACAGCTGCTCCAAGAACTTTTAAGAAGGAACTCAGGTAAGAATAGATGAATCACCTTGAGCTGCTTTAGTTTTTGTTTGTTTGTTTTTGCAAAACCGGTTCCAGGTCATGTCTTTGTGAAGGTGGGTTTCTAAGGAAAAACACTTTAAAAATGGCCAATTTCTTACAAATGGGGGAAAAATAGTGACATTATGGAGGCAGCCATCTTTTCTTCTGGAAAGGATTCCACGACATGATGTACAGTCACTTCCTGGGAGCTTTTCAAAGAGATATTATACCATGCGGTCATGGAGCTGTTCTGAGCAGCTTAAAATGTTCAACATGTTAAAAAGGTGAAAGTACTGCATGGATTTGTGTGTGGCTTGATCAATTGATTAGATGGGTTAATCTGCAGATCAATGTTCTGATCTGCGCATAGGCCAGGGATGCATGTGAAATGCGTGAGTTCACTCCAAAATGCAGAATGCACTGGAGCCCTCCTCATCCCTATCCTCAGGATAAGCCCATGAAGCAAAACCTCCTCCCTTAAGGGAAGCACCCACATAATTTACCAGTGCATGTCCTGCACAAGCTCAGAAAGGCATGTGCATGCATGCACTGAGACCATGAAAAAGAACAGGAACACAGACACACAGGGAGCAAGAAAGGAAAGGTGCAAATGGAGAGATGGGGAACCCTTGGCTCTCCAGATGTTGTTGGACTCCCAACCTCTACCCGCATGGCCAATGATAAGGGACAATAGGAGTCCAACAACTGCTGGAGAGCCACAAGTCCCCCATCCTGGTACAACGGGATTCCTCCCCTTATGCTCCCTAAATAAGGACCCAGCCATGTGCACATCAGAGTCTTCTGCACTGCTGCTCTCACTAAGGTTATGGGAGCAGCACTCACCAGATCTAGAGTAGCAGGAAAGAGAATACTGTATAGCTTCTGACATCAGTTGCCTGCCCTGCACAAAGTGAGTGTGTGCCTGGGGTCCACTTGCCAGTTGCCTCTCACCCCACAAAGAGTTAAATGGTACCCTCCATCTATAGCTGTGGCCAGAATTGGCTACCTGTGGTCAAAACTGCACAGGGTTCATATCTTTTATTTGTTGGGTTGTTTTTTTAAAAAACAGCTGGGTTCTTTGAACGCTTTACAGTAAAATGCAGCAACATGGATTGCAAGAGCCTTTGTTATTTGAAGGGTGGCAGGTGGCTATGAGATGTAGGTGAACCTTCTTGACTATGGTATCTGAGCCATGGAACTGCCTGTCCCATAAGGGACATGTGGCACCCTGCTTACCAGTGGCTTTTCATCTCAAAGCCTTTTCATCTCAAATTTTTCACTAAAGTCCCTGTCTTTCCTTCCTTGCCTTCCTTGCTTTTATTTTATGAATGTTCTCGAAGCTCCCAACATGAGTCTGACCAAACTTCGGGAGGCAGTGGAAGACAGGAGTGCCTGGCGTGCTCTGGTCCATGGGGTCACGAAGAGTTGGACACGACTAAATGACTAAACAACAACAACTTAATGGTTTTTATTGCTTCCCAGATAAATTATAATGCCAGATGGGATGCGTGCGTTTTTGTGTGTGACATCTGGAAGGAAAAGTTCCTCACATAAATGATCCTGCACAAAATACCTTTGTGCGAATGACGTTCTTGTCGCTTTCAATTTCAGGCATGGTGTCAAAGTCGCTTTCCTCTTCCACTGAGCTGTCTGTGTCAGAGCCATGACGAGGCCTGCGCTCCAGAGACAGCTGCTGGCCCCCACTGGAGCTTGACTCATCTGGAAAGAAAACAGGAATATTTAGAGTACGAGATGCCTCTCTTGGGAATATCAAATTTTTGGCTTAACGCACTGCCAAAAAATAATAATAATGGCATGTATTATTTGAACAAGACTAAATGGACGAGCAAGACCTCCTCATGAGTATACTCATGAGGAAAGACCTCAAGCTACAAAGGAAGTTGTCCATACTTGTATAATTGATGTTGCTTTTCTAATATTTCACGGCACAGATGCACTGTATTGCAAGCATTTAACTCATAATAATAATTTGCAGAATGATGTGTTCTGCTCCTTTGTTGTTTATCTGTACCAGCTGTTTTCTTGGGTGTCTGCATCTCGCCTCACGTCCTATTTCTGATAATAATAATAATAATAATAATAATAATAATAATAATAATAATAATTTGTTATTATTTATACCCTGCCCATCTAGCTGGGTTTCCCCAGGCACTCTTGGTGGCTCCCAACAGAATATTAAAAACATGATAAAACATCAAACATTAAAATCTTCCCTATACAGGGTTGCCTTCAGATGTCTTCTAAAAGTCAGATAGTTATTTATTTCCTTGACATCTGATGAGAGGGCATTCCACCACTACTGAGAAGGCCCTCTGCCTGGTTCCCTGTAACTTCACTTCTCGCAGGGAGGGAACCACCCCTCAGAGCTCGACCTCAGTGTCCGGGCTGAACGATGAGGGTGGAGACGCTCCTTCAGGTATACTGGGCAGAGGCCGTTTAGGGCTTTAAAGGTCAGCACCAACACTTTGAATTGTGCTCGGAAATGTACTGGGAGCCAATGAGGTATTTCAGGACTGGTGTTCTGTGGTCTTGGCAGCCACTCCCAGTCACCAGTCTAGCTGCCGCATCCTGGATTAATTGTAGTTTCCGAGTCACTTTCAAAGGTAGCCCCAAAAGTACTCTCATGGTTCCACATCTTGCCATCACATACTTTAACTAACTGTTCTAATGTAACTTTGCTACCCGCTTTATAAGCCACAGATATATCTAGCTGTGCCTTTGCAATTCCAGAGTTACTCTACCAATAGCTCCATAGCTGCTTCCCTCAGGAGTGCTGGCAGTGATAGGATGAGAGGAGGCCACAGTCCCAGACCCTGCAATGAAAACAAACATGTGTGAATAGCCTTCAGCTGACTGGTCAAAAGCCCCCACAGACTTGGCAGGGAGACTCCTTTTCGGAATGGAGAGCAGGTGCTTCCTAGTCTATGGGTTTCTGGAACTGATGGGAAGGAGCTCAAGGAACGAAGGTTACTGCCTCATGGAAAGAGGTGAAGAATAGTGCACTTTTTAGCTCATTTGCTTCTGTCTGAAGCCACAGGGAACCACCACAGGAACCAGAGAATGCTAACACACACTCCAACTTTCATCCCCAACCCACCCCAGCCCCCAAGACAGGGCTTGCCCAATGCATTTTGGCACTTGAGGCGGACCCCAAAATGGTACCTCCCCCCCCCCCTGCCAGGGAAGAAGGGGTGAGGGAAGATCAAGAACAAGTAGGGAAGAAAGATCGACATTGGGATTTGCTCCCCCTGTGGATCCTCCCACTGCCTGAGATAACTGCCTCACCTTGCCTCATGGGTGGGCCGGCACTGCCCCACTTGCAGTGCTCTCATTTTCCTACTCGTATTGAAATACTTCCCCTCAATGAAGCCAAACTTAGATTCACAAAATGTTTAGGGGTATGTGTCCCCCTGTGTCACCCCAGAAAAAAGCACTGCCCACTTGCACCTCAGTGTTGTACATGTGGATATACCTGGCATGTCATTGCATAAATTATCAGTTCTGAGTAAGAATGCTTTACAAGAGCAGTTGAGACTTTAAATGGAACGTTTGCAGGCAGCTTGTTTCAAACAAGTCTCCTCCAGCAAACCGGCAGAATGTACAACCAATGTTTGCTTAACAAGGTGTGATGAAGCAAAACTGGTTTCTGTAGCCCATCTTCCGCAATATAAGCAATGGGAGTAACCCAAAGAATGGAGCAATCACGGGGTGAGGTTACAAAAGGAAAAATATCAACAAAGCCCAGCTAGATTGCACATAATATTCAGGAAAGGGGAACAGGTGGCATATAGCATTTAGTAAAGCATGCCATTCGCAAAGTGAGCAGTGAACCATTATAGAAGGAATAGATGGACTTCAACTTCCATTTAGTGCAGCAAGCATGGCTGTTGGGGAGGGATGGTGAGAGTTATTTCAAATGCTGAAAGGCTATGCATACATTGTTTTGATTTCTGTTGTAGGTCAGTACTGTATCGGCATTCCCTTTAGTTCCCATCTTCAGTTGAGACTGAGAATGCCGACACTTACCGTGTTTCTCATATTTTAAGACGTAGCCATAAAATAAAATACGTAGCCATAAAATAAGACGTAGCAGGATTTTCAAGCATTTGAGAAATATAAGCCATACCCCAAAAATAAGCCATAGTGGTAGGCGCCGTTCTGGAGGGCGCCAAGGAAGAGGCGAGGCTGCCTGCACCTCTCCGGTCACCTCCGAGCCTCGGGAGCCAGCAGCAGCAATGCCAGCTGTGGAAGGAGGAGGAGGAGGCTTGCCGGGTCGGCACCCAGCAGCGCCATGCGGAGCGCCCCGAGCCTCCAGGAGGCGGCAGAAGGAGGAGGCGGCTTGTCGGGTCGGCACCCAGCAGCGCGTGCAGAGCGCCCCAACCCTTCAGGAACCAACGCTCCTGGCTTGGGGCTTGGAGCGCGCGGCGCTGCTGGGCACCGACCCGGCAGGCCGCCTCCTCCTTCTGCTGTGTTGCTGCTGCTGACTTCCGGAGGCTCGGAGCGCGCTGGGCGCCAACCCAGCAGGCTGCCTCCGGAGCCCCGACCCGAGGCTCGGAGGTGACCGGAGAGGTGCAGGCAGCCTTGCCTCTTCCTTGGCGCCCTCCAGAACGGCGCCTACCACTATGGCTTATTTTTGGGGTATGGCTTATATTTCTCAAATGCTTGAAAATCCCCGAGCCCCGACCCAGTGGGACCCAGCAGCATGCCCTGCTGAAGCGCCGACAAAGCGCCTACCAGCGCAGCACCAGCAGCAGCCAGTTCCGGGTGCCGAGCCGCGACAGGAAGAGGAGATAATTTTTCCAAATAAAATAAGACACCCCTGAAAATAAGCCATAGGCTTATTTTCTTGAGTAAAATAAATATAAGACTGTGTCTTAAAGGTATGTAGCCAAAATGGAATGGGGTATACTGGAAAAAGAGGGTGGAGGAAGACATACATAGATACAAAAAAGTATAGTGAGAAACATTTCATTGTCTGGACAGGTCACTTCTTGGTTCACACACACACAAAAAACTATTTTTAAATGTCCCCAGGGACAAAGTCAGGGCTGGCCAAATAAATCCATTAAGAAATCCAAGGTTTTAATATGGTAGAGATTAGCAGCACCCCTAAAAGCTAAAAACGAAAAACCCCATCAGGTGACACCAAAAAGAAGAGTCCCTGATCTTTATTAGTTCTTATTTAGGGTAAAACATTTTTACAAAGAACGTAGCTCATGTAAATTCCAATGCAAATGCAGTTTAAAATGTATGTTGGAAGGGTGAGAGTGTGATGGGCCTCCAGTTCACAGGTCAGTCTCTGAATGGCTTACAACACCCCTGCAGTGTTGTCCATGGCTATTATTTATTATTAATTATTAATTTTCCCACCCATATATATATTAGATAGGACTCCTACAGTGGGCAGGAGGTTGGATCCAGTAACCCATGAAGTGCCTTCCAGGTCTGTGATATAAGAACAGTATACTAGAATATTACCATCATCAGGACTGTGTCCGGCAATTGAAGGCTTCCTATGGTTCCTAAAATCAAGCACAAACATGGCTAATTATCCATCAAGCTATGCAGCTATTACTCTCATCTGTGAAATGTAAGGTGCTTTACAAAGCAGAGAAAATTGATTTCTAGATACCATGTGAACCAAAGTCCTGGTGGATTATTTCCTGTTTTTTAGCATCACGTGGGTTAACCAAAAGAAAATGCTCTCATGTGGGAGGCACTGGAGAAGCAGAAGCAGGACACTGGAATATGTATTTGTAAAAGCCTGGCCCATCTTCCTTCACGCACAGAGTTTTCTTCCTACACTACAAACCAGGGGCAATCATTTCATCTGGAAACCACGGTAAAATGGAACACATTGGGGGAGAAATGAGTGTAAAACACATCCTTCTTCCAGGAACAGGAGTGAACCACTGGGCAAAAGTGTACAGAGAATATTGGGGTGGGGGTGGGGTGCTTTCTCTTTTGTGAAGGGAGGAATTATGGGAGGAATCAAGAAGCTCCATATGTGAAAGGTCACATGCAAAGAAGATGAAGTTACAGTCAAAGAGGAAGTGGCAAAAAGGGAGAGGGTATAAAGAGTGCCAAGCTAATTTATACCAGTCTTTAAAGGGATGGCAATTTCTTTGACCACTCTTCTCCTGACTTCCTGCAGGGTCAGTGAAATATACTCGGAGTCGAGAGTGAATTTCATGCTCTTTATTCAGCTCATATTCATCAAGGAGAAGAAGAGAAGACGAATGGCTCTTTCCCCAAAACCATCTGCTTATATACATTATTTACACAATGGGCCTTGCGTGATTGGCTACTTCAGGGCTACACCTGTGGGCCAATTATATTGTGGATTGACTTCTGCCTGCAGCCTGATTGGCTGCTCCTACAGGCCAATCAGGTAGCAGATTCACTTCTGCCAGCCGCCTGATTGGCTGCTCCAGCAGGCCAATCAGGTTGCGGATTCACTTCCACCTGGAGTTGGATTGGGTAGCTCCCGCTGATTCTGAATCCTATTGTTCTAGGATTCAGCTCAGTACATAACACCCCTCCCCTCTAAGTTCCAGTCCTGCCCGGGAAGTTGCATTCGTAGTCCCCAAGGTCTGCTGGCCGCCTCCGTGTGCGTTGTGGCCTGGGGTGTTCCTTGGTCAGGGGTTCTGGTTCTGGCTCGTGTTCCGAGGCTGCTGGCTGTGCCGGGGCTGTCTGGTCTGGCGCCACTGAACCACTAGGTTGTGACTCTGGTTCCGGTGTCCTTCCAGCCTCGGGGCGCCCCTCTGTGCCTACTGCTTCTGCTTCCCCTGCCCACCCCTCTCGCTCTACAGGCCTCACTGCCCTGCTGTCCCCTTGGGACCCCTCTGTCCCGCTCTCCTCCCGGGTTCCTCCTGGGAATCGTCGCCGTAGCTGGTTGCAGTGGCGGCGCCAACATTGCCCCCCTTCCGTTAGTACCTCGTACGACACGGGACCGGTCACCTTGGTGACTGTGGCGGGTACCCATGCTGGGCCTGCCCCAAAATTCTTTGCATACACTGGGTCCTGGGCCACAAATGTCCGGGGGTTCCTGCCTTTCCCCACCACTACCTCATCCTGAGCTCTGTCGGGGTGAAGTCGGTCCAGTCTAGTTGCAAGGCGCCGGCCCATGAGTAGTTCAGCTGGGCTCCGGCCCGCCGTTGTGCTTGGGGTGCTGTGCTGTGCTAGAAGAAATGCGGCAAGGTGGTATTCCCAGTCCCCTTGTGTTATGCGGCGGAGGCTGTCCTTGGTGGTCCGCACCATGCGCTCCGCTTGGCCATTGGTGGCAGGGTGGAATGGTGCTGAGCGGATGTGGCGGATGGCGTTCTGCGCTGTGAAGGTCTGGAACTCCTCTGACGTGAATGCGGTTCCATTGTCCGAGACGAGGGTGTCAGGGAGCCCGTGGGTTGCAAACAGCTTACGTAGTACCCGGATGGCTGCCGCCGTAGAAGTGGACGGTACCAGTGCGACCTCCAGCCATTTGGTGTAGGAATCCGCCACTATGAAGAATGTTTTTCCCTGGAAGGGGCCAGCGAAGTCCACGTGCAAGCGTGACCATGGATGTCGGGCGGACTCCCAGGGCTGGACTGGGGCCCTTGGGGGATCCGGGCGGGATTCTTGGCAGGTCTGGCAGTGTTGGACCCAGGCCTCTATCTCTCTGTCAATCCCCGGCCACCACACATAACTCCTGGCAAGGGCCTTCATCCTCACTACCCCTGGGTGTGTCTCGTGTAGGGCTGTGAGGACCCTTTTGCGGAGGGGCTGGGGAACAACAACCCTGCTTCCCCATAACAGGCACCCCTTGTGGGCCGACAGTTCATGTTTGCGGTTTGTGTAGCCAGCGAATTCTGGCCCGGGGCTGCTGCTGGGCCATCCTCGCCACACCCAGTCCAGGACCCGGGAGATGACCCTATCTTTTGTGGAATGGTGCGCAACTTCTTGTGCCTGAATGGGTCGGTCGGGAAGTAGCTCCAGGGTCATAACCTCTTGCGCAGGCGCTGGGTCGGGGCCTGTTTCTGGTAGTGGTAGCCTGCTGAGTGCGTCTGCGTGGCCCATCGCCTTCCCAGGGCGGTGGATTAGTGCATACTGGTAGCCGGCAAGGAAAATTGACCACCTGAGGACACGTGGAGACAACACTTGGGGGGTCTGCTTCTCGGGGGCAAACAGGCCAAGCAACGGCTTGTGGTCAGTCACTATGGTAAAGGGCCGCCCGTACAAGAAATCATGGAATTTTTTTACGCCCTTCACGATTGCCAGACCCTCCTTGTCAATCTGTGAGTAGTTTCGTTCGGCTGCAGCAAGCGTCTGGGAGAAGTATGCCACCGGCACCTCTCTTCCATCCGGGAGTTGGTGTCCCAGGACAGCGCCAATGCCATAGGGAGAGGCGTCGCATGCCAGCACCACTGGCAGCCTCTCGTCGAAGTGTGCCAAGACAGAGTTCGAGACGAGCAAGTCCTTGACTGCCTGGAATGCGGCCCTTTGTCGCTGGCCCCACACCCAAGGGGCCCTTTTATCTAGGAGTCTGTGTAGGGGCTCCGCTACCGCTGCCTTATGGGGAAGGAAGGCATGGTAAAAGTTCAATAGTCCCAAGAATGACTGAAGTTCGGGCTTGCTCTTGGGCGCTGGGGCCTCACAAATGGCCCGTACCTTGTCACCGGTTGGATGGACCCCTTCTGCGTCCACCTTAAATCCCAGAAAGTCCACCTGCGGCACTCCCAGTAAACACTTTTCCCGCTTCACCTTGAGGCCCGCCGTCTGGAAACGGTGCAGGACGGAGCGGAGGCGGTCCTCAAATTCCTCTGGTGTGGGCCCGGCGATCAGTACATCATCGAAGAAGGGGGTGACGCCAGGAATCCCTTTAAGGAGAGAGTCCATTAGATTCTGGAATATGCCTGGTGCCACGCTAACGCCAAATTGCAGCCGCTTTACTCTGAATGCCCCTCTGTGCGTCACAATCGTCTGAGCCTCTGCTGTGGCTTCGTCCACAGGCAACTGTTGATACGCTTGGGCCAAGTCCAGTTTGCCAAAGATTTTTGACCCAGCCAGGGTGGCGAGGACATGGCTGACCACTGGTACTGGGTATGCATGGGCCGTGAGAGCCTTGTTTATGGTGCATTTGTAGTCTGCACAGATGCGGACCGAACCGTTCGGCTTGACGGGTGTGACAATTGGAGTTTCCCAGGGGGCGTTGGGCACCGGCTCCAGCACTCCTTGCTCCACGAGTCGGTCCAATTCCTCGTCTATGCGGGGTTTCAGGGCGAACGGGACCCGGCGGGCCTTGTGCCTGATGGGTCGTACAGCGGGGTCTAGCTGTAGGGCAGTGGGGGGTCCTGTATATCGTCCCAATGCCCCATCGAAAACCCCTGGAAACTCTTTGCATATGGCGTCCACGTCCACTTGTAAGCTAGTGCGGTTCACCCCGGTAACGGCTAGCCCCAGAGGTCCAAACCATGCCAGTCCCAGTAAGCTAACGTAGGGGCCCTTAACTACCAGCAAGTCCAATTGTTGCTTTCGCCCTCGATATTGCACCCTGAAGGTCCCCACCCCCATTGTAGGGACCTTACGTTTCTGGAAGTCCCGGAGGGTGAATGGGGCCGGCCTTAGTTTGGGACCCCCATTAGGGCACAGTTCCCTTAATGTTCGGGCCGAGATTATGGATAGAGTTGAACCCGTGTCCAGCTCCATGCGGCATGGGGCTCCCTCTATCTGTACCTCTATATAAATTTTCTCTGTGCTGGGATGGGGCAACTGGAATACCTGGTAGTCCGTGATCTCCGTCGAGTTGCCTTGGTGCATGGTGCCGTGTGACCTGGGGCTCCTGGGTCGGTCATCTGATGCTTGTCGACGGGTGAGTCGAGCCCGACACACCCGGGCGATGTGTCCCAATTTTCTGCACTGCCTGCACTCTGCGTTGCGGAAACGACAGGTCCTCCTCTCGTGGTTCTCCCCGCAGCTTGCACAGTTCCCTCCTTCTCGTCGAGGCTGCTGTGGTGTGTGTGCTGCTTGAGTGCGCCGCTGTACTCGGTGTACTTCCTCCCTGTCAGATTCGGATTCGTCAGTGAGGTCTTCGTGGTAGACCCTCGGTTGGGATGGCGGGGCCGGTCGTGCCTCTTGCGTTGACCTCTCGGCGGCTTCGGTTGCCAGGGCTTCCTCCAGAGCAATCTGGAACGTGAGGTCTTTTTTGGCGTAGAGGCGTCGTTGCAACATCTCGTCCCTCAGGCCACCGACGAGGCGGTCACGAAGCATGTTCTCCAACTCTGAGAAGTTGCATAACCGGGCGGCTTGGCGGAGGGAGGTCACAAACCCAGTTATGGTTTCCCCCGGGGCTTGCCGCTTTGCGTAGAAGGCATTTCGGCAAGCTACCACCGAGGGCTGTGGTGAAAAGTGCTCCTTCAGCCGTTCCATTATTGTTTTGTAAGAGACGGTAGCGACATCTCTAGGTGCAAGGAGAGCCCGGGCAATTTCAAACGTCTCCTCTCCACAGACGCTGAAGAATGTCGCCCTCTTCATGGCATCGTTGGTGACTTCTTTCGCTTGCAGGAGGAAGTTGAAACGGGCGGCGTACCCTTCCCAGTCTCCTGATGCTGGTTTGAATGGCAAGAAGCTGCTGTCGGTTGCCATTCTGGGTTCCTTGGGTCCTGGAGCTGAAGCCTGGATGCACGGTGCGATGCAGCGGTGCAGCAGGTGGCGGTGCTGCGGTGCAGTGCGTGGTGGCGGTCAGCTCAGCAGGATCCCACCTTCGTCGCCAGTGAAATATACTCGGAGTCGAGAGTGAATTTCATGCTCTTTATTCAGCTCATATTCATCAAGGAGAAGAAGCGAAGACGAATGGCTCTTTTCCCAAAACCATCTGCTTATATACATTATTTACACAATGGGCCTTGCGTGATTGGCTACTTCAGGGCTACACCTGTGGGCCAATTATATTGTGGATTGACTTCTGCCTGCAGCTTGATTGGCTGCTCCTACAGGCCAATCAGGTAGCAGATTCACTTCTGCCAGCCGCCTGATTGGCTGCTCCAGCAGGCCAATCAGGTTGCGGATTCACTTCCACCTGGAGTTGTATTGGGTAGCTCCCGCTGATTCTGAATCCTATTGTTCTAGGATTCAGCTCAGTACATAACAGTCAGGCATGTCAGTACAGTAAATGGAAAATGAGGCAACTGGCTTGCCCTCCATGTGGCCACTGCTGAATGCTTCACCCACCTGACGTAGTGCACAAATGCAACCACCAATGCGCCCAGATAGAATGAGAAGAAACTCAGAAAGCTGAAAAGGATGGCGTTCACATAAACAGAACCTAGGGGAAGGAAAAAGGATCTGCCATCAGCATATGAAGAGGATGAACCCATAAGTCTATCCCTCTGCCGCCAGGTTGCTCTTGCTCCTAAAACGGTAGCACAAGTGTTTTCACTCTCTCCAGAGCTTTGCTGCAGCAGACCAGGGGTGCCATGTCCCATTTCCCTGCGTGAGGTGAACTGGGAACATGTCGCCACCAGCTGTTGCCCTGCCCCCTTGCTGCCTCCCCACCTCTCCGACCTGTGCAGTGGTGGTGAGATCTTGTGAGATCTCACTGAATGAGATCTTGTGAGATCTCACTGAAGTCTCCCAAGATTTCATTGAGATCTCATGAGATCTCGACAGAAACCGGCGCCGGAGCTGGCACAGCTTCTCCACTGGCAGCAGATGTGGCGGGGTGGGAGGCGGAGGCAAGGCAGGCAGCAGAGGCGAGTTGGGTGCTGCCTTTGGGGCTTCCACAGTTTGAGGCGAGCGCCTCACCCTGCCTCATCAGTGGGGCAGGTCTGCGGCAGACCAAAACCTGGGCAACAGAGAATGTCCGATTCTTCCTCCTCCATTACACAAGCACATACTTCTGTCCTGCAACTGGAGTCAGAGCCATGTGTGACCCAGGCTCTGCAGTCTGCCCCACAACATAAACTGGCTTTTCTCTGCTGCTCTGCAATTTAATATCTGTGTGTTTTTACTTAAATTACCATATTTTCCATCTATAAGATGCCCCCATGTATAAGACGCTCCCTACTTTTGGGGACTCAGATTTAAGAAAATGGCCCCATGTATAAGACACTCCTTAATTTGTGACATAATTTATTAGGGGAAAAAACCTAGTCTTATACACAGAAAAATATGGTATGTTTTTAACTAGCTGTCATTTTTTCATCTGCTCTTTTTGATTGTTGCATGGTTTTCTTGGCATATTGCTTATTTGCTACGTATGGATTTTGTTATTATCTGGAGAGGGGTATGTATAACAAATAAATACACTGAATAAACTGGGTGGGGTGGGGTGGCGATAATCAGGAGGGAGATGTAATAGCTGATTGTGTCAGTATGTTCCAGTGCTTCCTTCAGAGAAGCAAGTTTCCTCGGGACTACAGTGGGGGAGAAGAGGGTTGCATTGCCATTCTATGCCTGCTATGAGGCCAGCAACAATTATCAGCCCCAAAACCTACAGATAAAACATAAAGGTGCATTTCAACACCGTGCCTAGTTTGGCCTTGAAAGTGGAACAGTTCTGTGAAAATTAGCCATTTTGTACTATTTTTTTAAAAAAAGATCCTATTATTATTATTATTATTACTAGTGGTTTTCAGCCCGTTCAATAACGGGCGCTAGAATCCTGGGGTTCGGAGAAGCGCTTGCGCAGCGCTTCTCCGAACCCTGGGACCTGTCCTTGCTGTCGGCGGCAGGGGGACAGGAACGGAGGAGGAGAAAGCGCTGCTTTTTCCTTCTCCGTTCCTCTCCCGCAGCCGCCGACAGGAAGCAGATATCCCAGGGTTCGGAGAAGCGCTTGCGCAGCGCTTCTCCGAACCCTGGGACCCGTCCTTGCTGTCGGCGGCAGGGGGACAGGAACGGAGGAGGAGAAAGCGCTGCTTTCTCCTCCTCCGTTCCTCTCCCGCAGCCGCCGACAGGAAGCAGACATCCCAGGGTTCGGAGAAGCGCTTGCGCAGCGCTTCTCCGAACCCTGGGACCCGTCCTTGCTGTCGGCGGCAGGGGGACAGGAACGGAGGAGGAGAAAGCGCTGCTTTCTCCTTCTCCGTTCCTCTCCCGCAGCCGCCGACAGGAAGCAGACATCCCAGGGTTCGGAGAAGCGCTTGCGCAGCGCTTCTCCGAACCCTGGGACCCGTCCTTGCTGTCGGCGGCAGGGGGACAGGAACGGAGGAGGAGAAAGCGCTGCTTTCTCCTCCTCCGTTCCTCTCCCGCAGCCGCCGACAGGAAGCAGACATCCCAGGGTTCGGAGAAGCGCTTGCGCAGCGCTTCTCCGAACCCTGGGACCCGTCCTTGCTGTCGGCGGCAGGGGGACAGGAACGGAGGAGGAGAAAGCGCTGCTTTCTCCTCCTCCGTTCCTCTCCCGCAGCCGCCGACAGGAAGAAGACATCCCAGGGTTCGGAGAAGCGCTTGCGCAGCGCTTCTCCGAACCCTGGGACCTGTCATTGCTGTCGGCGGCAGGGGGACAGGAACGGAGGAGGAGAAAGCGCTGCTTTCTCCTTCTCCGTTCCTCTCCCGCAGCCGCCGACAGGAAGCAGACATCCCAGGGTTCGGAGAAGCGCTTGCGCAGCGCTTCTCCGAACCCTGGGACCCGTCCTTGCTGTCGGCGGCAGGGGGACAGGAACGGAGGAGGAGAAAGCGGCGCTTTCTCCTCCTTCCTTCCTCTCCCCCAGCCGCCGACAGGAAGGACGCGCGCACTCTTCCCCCCCCCGCCTCCTCCAACCGCCGCTCCGGCGGGAGCGGCGGTTGGAGGAGGCAGAGTGGGGGGAGAGTGCGCGCGCGCAGTCTCTGCTGTCCAATCCCTGTATCCCTGGGGCACATGCGCAGTGACCCAGGGACACACGGGACATCTGGACGCAGGGACAACATGGACATTATTATATAGGATTATTATTATTATTATTATTATTATTTTATTGAATTTATATACCGCCCTATACCTGCAGGTCTCACGGTGGCTCACAGAACAAAATCAAAATATAAAACCACAAAATATATAATCAAAATAAAAACAACAACCCAATTGTTGTTGTTGTTTAGTTGTTTGGTCGTGTCCGACTCTTCATGACCCCATGGACCATAGCACGCCAGGCACTCCTGTCTTGCACTGCCTCCCGCAGTTTGGTCAAACTCATGTTCGTAGCTTCGAGAACACTGTCCAACCATCTCGTCCTCTGTCGTCCCCTTCTCCTAGTGCCCTCAATCTTTCCCAACATCAGAGTCTTTTCCAAGGATTCTTCTCTTCTCATGAGGTGGCCAAAGTATTGGAGCCTCAGCTTCAGGATCTGTCCTTCCAGTGAGCACTCAGGGCTGATTTCCTTAAGAATGGATAGATTTGATCTTCTTGCAGTCCATGGGACTCTCAAGAGTCTCCTCCAGCACCATATAATCAAAATAAAAACAACAACCCAATACCCCCCCCCAAAACCCCACATTTTAAAAAGGCATAGGATGCATTAGTGCTTTCTAGACTCCTCCTATCTACAGGGACATTGTTCCCAAATAGTTTACTTCTCTTTCAGAGGCTCATCATAAGAAGAAGTTAACATGATAGCCAGATACCTTTAATGGAGGGCACAACTGTCACTTCAAGACTCTTCATGCGCTGCAGGTTCCAGGTGTAGTTAGCCTTTCCTAGAGTAAGAAGATTGCAGGGTGGGAGACAGGGAGAGAGAAAGAATTTATTGTGGCCTTGGTCATGCAACAGCAGTTTAGGCTATTCTGGGCAGAACACGTTGGGGTGCTGTATAAGCCCTCACTAACTTGGGGACCTCTCCATGATGCAGCACAGGAATTGTTGTACTCTGGTCTTTTTGAATGACACCGCTTTCATAATTTTTCAAGAAAAGCAGGAAATGAATGAATGAATGAAATCAACAAATGCTAGATCAATTACAAGAATCCGTGTGATTTCAAAGAATGAATTTATTCAATGTGCACTTAAGACTTTTTGGAAAATTTTAACTAATATTTTCCCCAATTAATAAAAGTACTCTAAAGTTTATTTCATATGCAAAATTCAAGCAACCACTGCTGATTGGTGGTGGTGGTGGGGAGGAAAGCTGATTTTTTTTTTTTGGTGAGGTTTGAGTTTTGCTGTGAAAATGCACATTAAACCCTTAACCTTCCACCATTTTTTACACACACACACACACACACACACACACTGCAGCTATTGTTCCCATAATCCACTACTGCTTAGGGAACAAAAATGATAGGACACACTGAAGAGGCAACTGGGCAACATTCCTTTGAACTTTGATACATATCAAAGGCAGGATCACACTGAAAGTTATGTGGTGCAGATGCTATCATCTCTTGATAATAACTCTGGCCAGATATTATTTATAGGGTTCGTAAGTAGATGCCCAACCTGGGAAGCTCCTTCCTTCTTTTCACAGCTGCTTACTGGGCTTCTCTAGGATCCAACTACATTTAGACAACTGATGAAATTTCATATGGACATTGCCATTGCAGTCTAAGTGTGTCCAAGATGGTGCTTTATGAATGGGCTGCTTTCCCCAACCATACTGGTTCCAGTCCTCTTACCTCGAATGGAGGAAGGTATTGATCCCCCGCAGGCATAGTCCTCAGGCTTTATGACAAATACAACAAAGAACTGCATGCTTGGGAAGTCCTTTTTCTGCATAAGACAAGAAGCAAAATTCATCTTTAAAACTGAGTCTTCTAACAAATGAGAGGATCTCTGTAGTTCAGATGTAGTTAAGTCATTGACAGACTTAAACTGTTGTATGATTCAAAGTTGTTGGATATCAGTACCTATTACATTTACAGAGTGGATCTATTCTCCAAAGAATAGGGAGGGCTCCTATTGGGAGGGCTCCTATTGCTAAGTCTCAAGTCTCTAGGACAGGGTGGTCCAAAGTGTGGCCCAAGGGCCACCTGTGGCCCTCAAGGCCTTTTATGGCAGCCCTCAGCAACATTTGACATTCCCCCTTAGCTTTCATGCTGCTCTCCCAAAGCCAGATAAGCAAGGGGCTGAGCTTTGGGAAGGAGACATGAGGGCTCTGGCAGGTTCTCCTGCCTCCTTCCCAAAGCCTAGGTAAAGGGACCCCTGACCATTAGGTCCAGTTGTGACCGACTCTGGGGTTGCGGCGCTCATCTCGCATTATTGGCCGAGGGAGCCGGCGTACAGCTTCCAGGTCATGTGGCCAGCATGACAAAGCCACTTCTGGCGAACCAGAGTAGCACACGGAAACGCCGTTGACCTTCCCGCTGTAGTGGTACCTATTTATCTACTTGCACTTCGATGTGCTTTCGAACTGCTAGGTTGGCAGGAGCTGGGACCGAGCAATGGGAGCTCACCCCATCTGGGGATTTGAACCGCCAACCTTCTGATCGGCAAGCCCTAGGTTCTGTGGTTTAACCCACAGCGCCACCCGTGTCCCTTCCCCAAAACAAGAATAGAAACTTGGAGAGGGTCATAGAACCTTTCTCCATCTATTGTACATCCCTGTCTTAAGCTCAACATTTTTTGAACCTAGAGCTGCCTGTGGCTTGAACAGGGGTAGGCAACCTAAGGCCTGTGGGCCTAAGGCCTGTCGCCTTCTCAGTCTGGCTCAGCGTGTTTTTACATGAATAGAATGTGTGCTTTTATTTAAAATGCATCTCTGGGTTATTTGTGGGGCATAGGAATTCGTTCATCCTCCCCCCCCCCAAAAAAAGTCTGGCCCACCACAGGGTCTGAGGGATGGTAGACCAGCCCACAGCTGAAAAAGGTTGCTGACCCTTGGGCTAGAATAATAAAGTGAAAATGAAAAACAGGGAAATGGCTTAATGGATAGAATAAGCAACTCACCTGCACAGTGATGGCTGCCTGTTTTGTCATGGATTGGTAAACGCCATTAAATTCCACATTATGGTCCAAATCATAAACTGGACACTGCAACAGATAGACATTGCTTGTTAAAAAAGTTGTCTTAGGTTCTCTGGTAAAGTTATCTTGCACAAATCTTTTCCTGAACTGCAATTTTGCACTGTACAATATACACCATATAATATTTTTCTCAATATTTACGGCAGATGCCGTTTAATGTGGCAGCCTCCAGTCTCTACCAGTGTCTCCTATTACTTTGTGAAAAAGCTCAGTAAGTATCCCCTCAAAAACCCACAATGCACATGGGATTGTTTGCCCTTTATTCTAAGTTCCTGTTTGTACTGTCTTGACCTGTCCTGAATTGATTACTTCCCCTTAAACATGACTGCTTTACATCGAAAGCCATCTCCTGTATTTTAAAACATTACATGTTGATTCCAGCTGACCAAGAACAACCGACTTTCACGAGTCTGGAAGAAACTGTGTACAGCTCACAAACAGTGCGGTACCTTGGGGAGGGGATAGGCAGTTCATTTGTATAATAATTTTTTTATTTGGTTTTAAAAGTATTAAATTATAACAACCCAAATTACATATCCATATTTAGAGATTTCTCCAAATCTCTGGACTTCCCACCTTTCCCTCCATGGGTCCTATTGTACATCTTCTTAACTGCATATTTTTCCACAATCCATATTCTGTATCTTTCCATCTTATCCATAATATTTGTGTTATAAAAATCCTGCTAGTGTTTTCATCTGTTTACTGTGATCTCCTAGATAAATTATAATTTCCCCCCATTCTTTATCGAAGTTTAGGTCTTCCAGTCAGTTTTGCCATGTTGGCATAGTCCAACAGCTTGATTTGTCATTCCTCTCTGGTAAGGACTTTATCTTCTTTCTGACTCTGGGCTAATAGTACACCTGCAGCTGTTGTTGCATACATATGTGACAATAGCCAGTTCTTTTACCCCAGGTGAAGCCCGGGTGAAGGCTTCCAGACTGTGTGTGTATGTACACAAATGCACGTGGAGAGGTGCCAAACTGGGCCTTTGACCCGGATGAAATAAAGCCTAGTTTTGCCCCTGTCACTAGCCATTCCCCTGACCAGTGACCACAAACACACCTAAGCATATTCTCACCATTTGGCATGAGACCTCAGTTCAAACCATTTAAATCTTAAAAGCCCAGACAAAGCTCCCAATGCCTCAGACATAGTTACTGATGTGCGGTGCTAAGCCTGGGAAAGCCACACCAAAATGTTCTACCAGGCTATTACAGCCTTTCTGTACGACCTTACCACAATATCCTGGATGGAGACAACGGAGCATGGGTAGACTGTCTCGGAAGTCACTCTGACTATGACAGAATCCACATCTGGAGGGAACGTGTACAGAAAATACTATGGAAAGAAGGAAAGGATTTTAGGGTTCTTTCTTGTCATGCGCTAAAAACATCCGTATGTCATGAGAAAAGCCACGCCCACTGGAGAACCCAAATTCACAGGAGAATTGAAGGAAGCGTGACCGGTTTGCCCACATTGGGCTCCAAGCTGAGAGGGCACCTCAGGGGACACTGCAACAATGGGAAGCAACAGAAGGCGAGAGTTGGAGGGGCACCAAATTTGGCCTTTGTACAGGGCGCCGCTGAAATTTTAAAGCCCAAAGTCCGCTACTGCCAACTTAAGCAAGTCCCTCGTCGCAGAGCATTGGTCTGAAGGCACATGGCATGGAAAGTGTGCTGAAGGTAAGCAAGTCTCAACCTGCTCAGTGCCCAGAAGGAAGACTCCCTGGGCACACTGCCTTGAGTTCCAACATAGAGGAAAGGTTGAATTTCACAAGAAATAAATACTGAGATCTATCATGGTGAGCCACGCCCACCAGCAGTTGTCCAATCAGCATCCATCACAGGCAAGGTTCAGACCCATGTGGCTGGAGACTTAAATGTGAAGGTAGAAATTCAAGAGTGACCACAGGAGTGGCAACTTCCGCATTGCCAAGCTGTGGTTGCGGTCAGCTCCAGTTAAACAGTATGAAGTGGTGGAGCAAGCTGTTTATTTCCTCGGTATTGACTGTAAAACCTCAGAGCAGTTAAATGGTGGCAAACATAGATTAAACTGCATGCACATGTGGCAAGGAGCTGCAGCCGCTCCTAGGCTCCGTCACGTGCTCCTCTTCGGTTTATGCAGTTGAAAAAATTCACCATTCACTCACACAATCGCAACAGCACAATAACACAAACTATGCATTGTCTTGGCTGCCGCTCTGGCCTTCTTTGAGAAGAAGGGCAGGATAGGAATTTAAAATGAAATAATAGTAATAATAATGGCCATTAATCTCCTTGTTTGTAGTGCACCTGTCTTTTGTACCCATCTTCACAGGGTCAAAAAGCTTACTGTTACAATTTCATCTCTTGTTGAATGAGCTCAGCCTGTGTTTTGGCAAAAAAAAAACCTGGCAGACATCATTCTGAAAACCAGAAAAACCAGTTCCTCAAAGATTCTCATTACTGCGGCCTATGAGGACTACAGTGTAGTCATTTCACAAATGCTTCCACTAGCCAGTGGGGGAAATAATATAAACCTTCCTATTTCTTTATCATTGGCATTAATGAGCTACTTCTCTGCTAAAAGTACCGTACCCCTAACACTGTTACAATAAAGTAAAAAGAGAAGAAAAGGGAGGGATGGGAACTAGGCTGAGGCTGAAGGTTAACTGAGGAAAGGGATGAAGGAAAGTCCATTGACATATTTGCATCCAGAGAGAATACATCTTTGAAAAGATAACTCACAAGGTGCTTGCCCTCACACTCAGGTAACCAAGCTCAGATACAAATCTTCAAAAGCAAAGCAAACCAAAACAGAATGTTAAGTACGTAGGAATTTCTTATGCAAGATTTGGTAAACAGAGTTAAGACTGTTACACCTAAAGATGGTGGAAGCTTGAAAGAGGTGCTTGAATTCCACTATGGTCCAAAAGAGACGTTGCTTATTGTGTGCTCCCTATTACTGAAGGAGCTGCTTTTTAATACATTTGCCCTTGTCCACTATCAGTCCCATAACCTGGTGCCTTTCAACTAAGCAAATAGCTTTTCTCCCTTAGCAGATCAAACAAGAAGTGGACTTTGCAGCCATGGGTAAAAATGAGCAACAATGTTTGAAGCGGGGGGTGGGGCACTTATATGGGACTAAAATACTTCTGCTTCTCACAATGTACAAAGATTATCCTCTCTACTATCTCCGCTGCTTTTCATAGCTATGGTGTTTTGATTCAGAACTCTGCAAGTGTGTGAAATGTTGTGGCAGGAAAAGGAAGGGGCATAATTCACCAACAGCAGGGAAGGGATGGGACACTGTAGCCAGAAACATGACTCTCAGAGGCCAGGCTCCAGCATCTTACGTCCTGTGCCACCAAGGCAAGTTATCTGCTGAAGAAGATGCAGACTGAACTCTGCTCTTCAGAGGTGCCACTTTAGGGCGTCATTGCAAGCCCCACCAGCTGACTTGGAACCTCATCAGAAAACTAGGGTTGCCAGACTCAATAGAGGACAGGACTTCTGTGCCTTTAATTGCCCTGCTCTCTTTTGAGTCTGGAAACCTTAAAGAGAAACCAGCAGACCCTCTGTTTAATTTCCAAGCAAAGGGTCTGCTAGTTTCTCTTTAAGGTTTCCAGACTCAAAAGAGAGCAGGACAATTAAAGGCACAGAAGTCCTGTCCTCTATTGAGTCTGGCAACCCTACAGAAAAAAGCCCCACCTACTGCTACAAAGCCTGAGCCGCAGGGCCCACTATTCAGTCTGAACATTTCATAGACTTAGAAAATCCTGCTAGGCTGAGCTCCTGCTCTCCACCACTCCTCACACAAGCCACTACTTCTTGCAAGGTGACAACAACAACAACAACAACAACAACAACTTGTTAATTATACTCCAGCCACTCTGGGTGGCTCACAACAGAATAAACAGAAATTAAAAACAGAATAAAACATCAAACATTAAAAACGTCCCTAAACAGGGCTGCCTTCAGATGTCTTCTAAAAGTCAGATACGTAGTTGTTTATTTCCTTGACATCTGATGGGAGAGCGTTCCACAGGGTGGGCACCACCACCCAGAAGGCCATCTGCCTGGTTCCCTGTAACCTCACATCTCACAGTGAGGGAATCACCAAAAGGCCCTCGGGGCTGGACCTCAGTGTCCGGGCAGAATGATGGGGGTGGAGATGCTCCTTCAGGTATACTGAGCCGAGGTAGTTTAGGGCAGTGGTTCCCAACAGGTAGTCTGCGGACCCCCAGGGGTCCGCGAGCTATGCCAGAGGGGTCCGCAAGATGCTAAAAAATATATTAAATATATTTCGTATGATAACAGATTTTTTGTTTTGGCCGCTTCCTGCATGAGCAGAGTCTAGCGCAAAACTAGAATTAGATAGAGGCAGTAGTTCTGCTGTATGCCGTTAGGTGGCGCTTTACAAACACTACTGTTTTGCAAAGAGGCAGCGCGCACATTCTACTAACGCTCACCTCCCCAAGATGCTTTGCGTGCGTCGGCTTCATTTGTGCGCTACTGCGCAGGTACCCTGTCTTCTCCATTCCCCTCCCTCCTCCCTGGCGCACGCTGCCTCTTTGCAAAACAGTAGTGTTTGTAAACAAAGCGTTGTTTTTCGCGGAAGCTACAATTCGCGTAGTTAAAAATGGACCGTTGGTTTAAAAGTGGTTCATCTCATTAAGAACTGAAAATTAAAACTAACTGTATACTGATGGAGTACTCTGTTGTAACTGTAAAAAACGTATAAATATAAAATATAAAAAGACTCTTAATTTGGCTCTCACTTTTTAATTTTAGGATTAGGAATTAATAGGCTCGATGAGGGGTCCTCGAGAAAATTTTGTTGGGAACCCCTGGTTTAGGGCTTAGAATGTGCTGCTTGCTAATGATTTGTTCCTTGGGCCATGGCCTCCCCGTGCACCTGGACAGGCAAAGAGCCTGGTAGAAGTATGCAACACAATATTTCCAATGGCCACAAGTAATGCTCTCTGCTGTCCTGGATGGGCGTTATAACAGGGTTCTGTACACAGATAGACTTTGTATTTGTGGGCAACCACAGGTGAAGGACATCCAACACTATTTATTACATTGCCCACTATATACAGAACCTAGGGAACGCTTTGTAAATGCCTTGTTTGTCCAGAAAAGCTACCTCCCCCACCCACGGAGAGTGTGCTATGGCTGTTCAATATTGCTACCGTGCTTCTCCTAAAATAAGACACGTCTTATATTTATTTTTCCTCCAAAAAAACACACCACGGCTTATTTTCAGGGGATGTCTTATTTTTTCGAGCGGGAGCTGGCAACAGCATGCTGCGCCGAGCCCCGACCCGTTGAGAGCCGGCAGCAGCACACCGCGCGGGACCCGTTGAGAGCCAGGGAGCAGAAAATAAAAATGGCAAGGCTGCCCTTGTAACAAAGCACAATAATACCGTAATACTGCGGAGCTCAGCGGGGTTCCGGCCCTCCCATTTGCGTGCTGCTGGGGAGCAGAAGAAACGCCGTGATCCAAGGATCCAAACGCATCGGCAGAGCAGGAAGCAGCCGCAGAGGCGGCTGTGAGAGAAGAGGCGGCGGAGGAACCGGCAAGAGGCGGCTGCACGGGAGCCGCTTCGGGGAGCGCAGCACAGCGCGAAGAGCCTGGTGAGAGGCAGCTGCGGCTGCAGGTGAAGCCCAGGATCTGCCTGGGCGACTGGGGACGAGCGCCCTGAGTGCTGCGGCGGTAGCGAAGAGGCGCCTGATCAGCCCACTTCTCAGCTGATCGGGCGCCTCTTCGCCACCGCCGCAGCGCTCAGGGCGTTCGCCCCCAGTCGCCCACGCAGATCCCGGGCTTCACCTGCAGCCGCAGCCGCAGCTGCCTCTCACCAGGCTCTTCGCGCTGCGCTGCGCTCCCCGAAGCGGCTTATTTTCGGGGGATGTCTTATATTTATTCTACTAATGAAAAGCCTGACATGGCTTATTTTTGAGGACCGTCTTATTTTAGGAGAAACACGGTAATGCTCCAGCAACTCATACTGTTTGCACTGGCAGCAAGAAAGGTAAGGAAGAAGAACCTGGACAAAATTGAAGTACCAGTAAACTGTGAGAGAGATTCAGAGGTCTAAAATATTGTATGTTGTGTGGCGTCCCCACTCTACAAAACCATTCAGTAATGCATCTGCATTTTATTATTTTGATGGTACAGGCAGTGGCTCTGTTTTTTATATATAATATAGATATTTCTTTTCCTGGTTGTGTTTGTATGGTTTTGTTATGGCATTTGGCTAGTACAATAAAGCTTATTTACCATATTTTTCCATGTATAAGATGCCCCGATGTATAAGGTGACCCCCTTTTTTTAAACCCAAAATTTTAAAAATCTATATTTTAGGGTTGCCATATCTCCAAAAATGAAAACCCGGACAATAAGAAGTGGCAGAAACTTGTTGACCCAGACATTTGCTAAAGAATGAACAAATCCCACCAGAGGTCAGCCTGTAATGGTTGGTGGAACTGGTTCTAGCAGCTTCTTCATGGCAGCTGCAGGAAGGTAAGTGGTGTGGTGTGGTGTGGTGTGGTGTGGTGTGGTGTGGTGTGGTGTGTGTGTGTGTGTGTGTGTGTGTGTGTGTGTTTTAAACCCCATGCATTCACCATCCGTGTATAAGACGACCCCCAATTTTTTACTAATTCTTTTTAGCAGAAAATATCATCTTATACACAGGAAAATACAGTACTTACAATGGCCACAAGATAATGTTTTATGGTATTGTGCAATTAGGGCATATCAGCATCTTAAGAAAGGAGAGGTAGTGATCCTAATAATCAAACTACTAATTATACTCATTTGCCACTGGGGGGAGGGATGTATAATCTATAGCATTCAGTACTTTAACTTACCTGAGGTTGGGAAGGGCTGGCACTGAAGCTAAAAGGAGTGTTCGACCTGAAAACACAGGAGGGGGGAAAGATTAGTATGGATGCTGACATAAAACCCAAAATACACCAGAACGTTGGCAGGCAAAAGGTTTTTGAAGGTGAAGCCCATCATAGGAGCCAACTCCAGGGGGCCATGGGTGCTTGGGCACCCACAATAATATAATCGTGGGGGCCAGGCACCCACAAAGTCAATGAGAAAAGCCATAAGGTATTTTCCCTGCTCATCAGTTCATTTGGCATATAACAGGTTGGTACCAAAGCAACACTGAGAAGCTGGATTATGAAAGCATCTCTTTCTCCTTGAATCAGATGCCCTGATTTACCCTGTTCACCCTTCATGGAAGAAAGTGATCTCTGAACCTAAGGTCTTTTCTTCAGAGGGAAAAAGTCAGGCAATTTCATTGCATCACTTAAGGCAGGCTTCCTCAAACTCGGCCCTCCAGATGTTTTTGGCCTACAACTCCCATGATCCCTAGCTAACAGGACCAGTGGTCAGGGATGATGGGAATTGTAGTCCCAAAACATCTGGAGGGCTGAGTTTGAGGAAGCCTGGCTTAAGGCAACAGATCAATTATCAGGTGACTGTGATGGCTTCTTCAGCAGAGATCAAATTACAGATGTTTTGAGGGAAAATCAACACCTTCCTCCTGAAACCATCCTCTGTCCAATTCAATATGATTTACTTTCTGTATGGAAATACAGAGGAATTACCCCACCTTCCAGCCACAATGCGTCAGTCTTGGTTGGAGTAAAAGTGCAAGAGGGAATATGCCAATCCCTCTTTTTACCCATTTGTTTATGATAGCAGTGGTTCTCAAAATTTCTTCTCTGGGCCAGAATCAAAAGTTGTTTCATTTTATTTTGCAATGCATTTGTATGAACAACTCCTGGCTGTGTTTGATTTATAACACAATTACTTTATAATATCATCATGGGACATCCAGTAAGTATAAAATAAATGCATCTACATGAGTCATTTCCAAACATGAGTCATTTCCAAAATATAATTATAAACGAGCCCCTTACATATGTACCTTATGTATGTACACAAACTCAATGAGTTTGATTGCCCTTGAATCTTCCCACCAGACTTGCCATCCTCTCCTTCCACACCAGTTTGGTACACTACACTCTTTGAGAACCACAGATTTATAGTGTTCCGTTTTGCTACAAGTCTGTTTCAACCATAGCTGCCAAGTTATCCCTTTTTAAAGGGAAATTCCATTATGCTGAATAGGCTTCCTCGTGAGAAAAGGGAAAACTTGGCAGCTATGGTTTCAACTCTGTAAGCTGCACTAATGTTTCGGAAAGCAATTACTTCCTTTATCTTTTTGTATGCTTTGTGATAATGGTGTGTGTGTGTGTGTTTTAAGTAAATCAAATTACCAATGGCTGAATAAGCAAACTCTTAGAAAAGCCAGCTGGGGTTTCCATGGATATTCAATAGCACAAGGCAGAAAAGTGAAAATCTCCATGTATATAAAAGGGGGTCTGCATTTATAACGGCCCAGCACACACCCAGTATGTCAGGACAATCTAAGACAGAGGGGTTGCAAGTTTAAGGTACGTACGCACGCGCACACACACACACACACAAACAAACCACAAAAATCTTGAGGATCCAACTAAAATGTATCCAAGAGTAAAAAATAAGTTTTAGGCTTGGACTCTGCCCAGAAGATGCTGTCCACCAGGAGTGCCAGCTTGGCCCCGTGACCATGGGTGCCCCAGGCCGTGGGTGCCATGCAGCGTGTGTGGCCTTGACACCGAAATTTGTGGGTGCCTGGCTCCTTCATGGGGAATTTTGTAGGTGATCGGGCACCCAGGGCCTCAGGGAGTTGGCACCTATGCTTTTGACTAGCTTTCCCTTGCAGCAAGCAGCAATGAATCTGTCTCCAAGCTCTGCTAACAATAAGCCAGAGCAACCTGAACCAATTATATACTGTACCGTATCTCAAAGTAGCCTACGGTCTTCTAGTCACAGTGGTGATACGTATGTGTAACCGACAGCAACAGTGAATGCAGCACGAAAAACACAGATGAGCTCAGAGTCAAAACGTGAACCACTCACATAAGTTGGAAGCTCTTAATCTTGGTGACCTGCAGTGCGTATACGGCATTATAGGGGGCCATGGAAGCCACATCTACAAATATGATCTGCTCAGAAGGTCCACTGTCAGGTGTGGGCTGTGAAGGGCAGAGGGTACGGCTCACTTCTTGGTAGTTATAACTTCTTTGGTAACTGAAAAAAACAAGAATAAAATCCAGAATTCTTCATACCCAAGAAAAATGACAATGCTAAATTCCAGGGGAACAGCCACATTGATCCATATTCAGTAGGCACTGATGAAAGGGCTATAGGATTCTGCAGGAGCCCCATCATGCCAGCAGAATTGAGACACACCTCTGCCACTGAAGATATCCTTCCACCACTCCACAGATACAATGGGTGGGACCTGTGATGCAATGATATGCTCTCATCCCCTATTCAATGAAGGGGACTAAATATGGAAAACCTTAAACAGAATAGCAACAAATACACCAAGTCCGGCAATGACAATATTACAACTACTTACAGGCCTCGAAAAATAAGTGGGACTTGCCAGGATAGCACTCCTTTCTGCTGCCGAACTACAAACAAGACTGGATACTGAAGATCTTCAGAGTTACTCTGTACATTAACCCGGACTGCATCCACCTGCAAAGAGGAAAAAAAAAGTACAAGCACTCACTAATTAAAAACCCACATAGCGTCATCTCCAAGGGTAACCATGATGGGGAGGCAAGGGGAACAGATGCTCCCCCGGCCTCTGAACTTGAAGTTCCAGATTTCATTTAAAGAACAACAACCAGTTTGTTTCTAGGATTTGTCAAACCTGGGATATGAGGCAAACATTTGCAGGCACCATTCTCCTCATTAGTTTTCTGAGAAACTTGCCTCCATTTTGCCAATGAACTTGCCATAGACGTTTAATATGTTGTTACCTGCCCCATGTAATAATCTCATTTGAGAGATAAGGGACTTGGAATATTGTCACCAGTATCTCTCATAGCAAATGCCACTTGGCATTCTGCTGGAGTGTCCTGCCCCCATCCCCCTGCGTCTTATAAAGATCATAGCTGCCAAGTTATCCCTTTTTTCCAGGGATTTTCCATTATGCTGAATAGGCTTCCTCACGAGAAAAGGGAAAACTTGGCAGCTATGATAAAGATGTCCTCCACAGGTGCATAGGAAGGAGGATACGGCCCGCCCCAGGTGTCATCCTTGAGGGGTCTGTGTGACAAAATGGCACACCGTGGGAGGCGGCACGAGGCCTCGCCTGCAGTGTGCCCAAGCCACGCATCTCGCCTGGGAGTGACGCGGTGGCTCAGGGCCACACGCTGCCCAAAATGGCAGCGTAGGGCTTGCATCCACCAGGCAGACTCGGTGGGCAGCTTGCCGTGCCACCCCCCTGGGCGAATTGCCGTGCTGCCCCCGTGCACCACTCCCATGCACGGATTGCCTCGCCCCCATGGGTGACTCGGCCCACTCCTGCCGCTCTATGCCTCTGGCCCTCCATCCTGAGATGGGCAGTAATCTTTCACTGGGGTTACCCACCCTGACTGCCACTCCTGTTATCTCACATCAAAAACGTCAGAAGGTGTAGTGATAAGCCAAGCTTTTCCTGCCCACAATGTCCAGCAAAAGAGGAAGAATGTAGGAGAACCTGTAATTGCCTGTCAGCTACAGACCCAAAACATCCGCAGGGCAGAAGTGGCTCAAGAAGCCAGATGTCCTCACGACAGATGTCTATTAATGTTGCCATGGCAACACAAGCTATGCGACAAGCATATCTTTCTCTCCTCCATAAAGTTTAATAAAAGCTGGAAAGGCAACCTCGAGTCCAGGATCCATGGGGACAAAATGAAACCTGTGATATTTCACACGTAAATTCTCCCTGTCAACCCAACGCTTTATACTCTGCACCACATCAATAGTTGCAACACATCATAGGCAGAACTGGTCACACTGCTCTGAATCCACCTCTTGTCTAGGCCAGAGAGACAGTGGTGGGGATTTTTGAAAAACTTGTAAGCATGACAAATCCCTGTTCTCACCAGATCAATGTGGAATTAGAAAGATTAAGAATTGTAATTACTACAAATTATAAAACCTCAAAGCCTATAAATTTAGCCATTTGTCTTTTTATTTATTTCTTTGGAACTTCTATGGCATTCTATCATTCCCATGTTCTCCACAGTCATGAAGTCTGAAAGCTCACATAATAAAATAAGCCTATGTTCTCAGAATATAGGATGTGGCCCACACAAAGGCCTGTTGCTGCCTAAAGCAAGGGACAACCCCCACCCCATTCCTCTTGCTGAAGTTCACACAGATGAATTGTACTTCCACAGGATACTATCCTTCATTGCACTCCAAGAGAGGGGAGCAGGAGCCCTTCATAGCACATAGAGACCTGTACTGCATAAGGGAGGGTGTCTCCTCTCTCTCTCTCCCTCCCTCCCTCCCTCCCTCCCTCCCTCTCCCTCTCTCTCTCTCTCTCTCTCTCTCTGTGTGTGTGTGTGTGTGTGTGTGTGTGTGTGTGTGTGTGTTGCTACCACTGCCCCACTCCTTCCACCAATCACTGCCTCTGGCAACTGCCTCACTCTGTCAGCCTTGAGCTACACAAAAGCTCTGATGCCAGCCACATGAGACTTCTGGTCCATACATTGCCATCTTTTGCACTGAATAGTTTTTGAAGAACAGAAGCATGGGTGTAGACAGGGGGGCAGGAGGGGGCAGCTGCCCCCCCCCAGAAGCAAAAAATTATTGTATTTTACAGACCATAACCAATACTTTGCCCCTCCAAAAACTGAAGTGGAAAGGGCTTTGCTTTAGCAAGAGCAGCTCTCCACTTGCTGGGGGCGGGAACACAGCTGTAACAAAAACACATCAAATAAATAAAGCAAAGTGGCTACCAGTACTTAAGCAGTTAAGACAATGGAGCATAATATCCCTTCAGGCAAGGTCCACCCTATTCACCCTATTGTTATTCAGTGGGAGTTGTTAATGGGCATTCAGGGATCGCATTAACAGTTCTATTGGCGATTTAATGAGGGTGCAGAGGATTCAATTTGACTGAGGTGGCCCTGCAAGGCTAAAAGGAAGTGAATAAGAAGGGGGGGGGCTGTAGCTTTGATAGACACAGTGATGTTTATAAAAAGCATTGGTGTTCCAGTCTGCCCCTCCTCCTGCATCTGTATACTGTAAATCAGGGGTGGCCACCTCCCAAGAGACTCTGATCTACTCACAGAGTTAAAAACTGGGAGTGATCTACCCCCTTTGGGGGGGTTCAGGTCAAAGCCGTTGAGTTTTTTTAAGGAAGGGAAGCCCTGTTTTGGGGGGTTTAGGTCAAACTTGTTGAGCTTCTTTTAGGAGGGAGGGAGGCCCATTTTTGTTTAGGGCTTCAGGTCATAGTTCAGCTTTTTTTAGGGAGGAGGAAAAATTTGGGTGAGCTTTTTTTAGGGGTGCCAGTGATCTAGCAGTGATCTACCACAGACATCCAGTGGTCTACTGGTAGATCACAATCTACCTGTTGGACGTGCCTGCTGTAAATCAAGCAGAGAGAAAGCTGCTTACAAGGCTCCTGTACAGGTGTACCGGTATCTTCCTCTTGCTGCAGAGTTCTAGCATCACAGCGTCACCCAGAGGCACCCACAAATGTGAGTTATCCCTCTCTCTATTTCTTCCTTCCTTTCCTCCCTCTTCCATCCTCAATAAAATACGGGGGGGGGCAGATAAGCCCCACATAGAAAGCCCATCAACATGGGGGGGGAGGACTCTTTAAAATACAGTATTTACCAGTAATTTCTTTTTTTGGGGGGGAGGCACCTAGGCCTCTAGGAGTTGGCTGCTATGCCTAGGACAATTCAAGAAAGCAGAATGATGCATATGCTATGGTAATATATCAATAGAATCATGGAATTGTAGTCGGAAGGGACCACAAGGGTCATCTAGTCCAACCCCCTGCAATGCAGGAATTTTTCCCCAATGTGGGGCTTGAACCCACAACATGGTTGAAATATTATGCTGATATGCAGCAACGCCTCGGAGCCATCGAGACTGCGGCCCTGTCTTGCCTCGCCCTTGCCTGCCCGACCCTCCCATCCTCTTGCTGCAGAGTTCCAGCTTCACAGCATCACCCAGAGGCACCCACAAATATGAGGTATCCCTCTCTCTATTATTCCTTCCTTCCCTCCCTCTTCCATCCTTAATAAAATACTGGGGGGGGGCAGATAAGCCCCACATAGAAAGCCCATCAAAATGGGGGGGTGACTCTTTCAAATACGGTATTTACCAGTAATTGGGGGGGGGGGAGAGGCACCTAGGCCTCTAGGATTTGGCTGCTATGCCTAGGAGTAGGACAATTCAAGAAAGCAGAATGATGCATATGCTATGGTAATATATCAATGGAATCATAGAATTGTAGTCGGAAGGGACCACAAGGGTCATCTAGTCCAACCCCCTGCAATGCAGGATTTTTCCCCCAAGGTGGGGCTTGAACCCACAACATGGTTGAAATATTATGCTGATATGCAGCAACGCCTCGGAGCTGTCGTGACTGCGGCCGTGCCTTCCCTCGCCCTCACCCGCCCTGCCACCCCCTCTCGCCTGCCCGACCCTCCCGTCCTCTTGCTGCAGAGTTCCAGCATCACAGCGTCACCCAGAGGCACCCACAAATATGAGTTATCCCTCTCTCTATTTCTTCCTTCCTTCCCTCCCTCTTCCATTCTTAATAAAATATGGGGGGGGCAGATAAGCCCCACATAGAAAGCCCATCAACATGGGGGGGATGACTCTTTCACATACGGTATTTACTAGTATTTGGGGGGGGGAGGCACCTAGGCCTCTAGGAGTTGGCTGCTATGCCTAGGAGTAGGACAATTCAAGAAAGCAGAATGATGCATATGCTATGGCAATATATCAATAGAATCATAGAATTGTAGTCGGAAGGGACCACAAGGGTCATCTAGTCCAACCCCCTGCAATGCAGGAATTTTTTCCTAAGGTGGGGCTTGAACCCACAACATGGTTGAAATATTATGCTGATATGCAGCAACGCCTCGGAGCCGTCGTGACTGCAGCCGTGCCTTGCCTTGCCCTCGCCCACCCTGTCACCCCCTCTTGCCTGCCCGACCCTCCCGTCCTCTCCAGCCAAGCAGGGTAGCCGCCGCCGTTGCCAGCCCCAGAAGCACAAGGTGGCCGCTGCCGCCGCTGCCGCCACCACGATGTCGTCAGGCCAGCTGGCCCTGTAGCCCCGCCCACGTTCCCACTTTGTGGCCCCGCCCCTGAATGATCATGGCTTGCCCCCCCCTAGTTTTGATCCTGGCTACGCCCTTGAACAGAAGCTCATATTTTGAATCCTATAGAATCCTATAGGCCTTCTTTGAGGTGTTTGCAAACCACCCAGAGTTTGCAAACCACCCAGTATCATGGAAACAACCTGAGATACAATTTATAACATCTCAGCATTGTTTACCGTGTGTGTGTGTGTGTGTGTGTGTGTGGTGTAATGTAATGTTGCAGTGCATAAAAATGGAAAGTAGATGGTTACCAACCTCCTGGTCATAGTCTCCTTGGTTACCACCGAATGTTTGCTTCTATAAACTACACCATTAAAATATTTTATTGTTGTATCCCTTTTCTGGCATCTAAAGGTGAAGGCAATCACAACTTTGAAAAGGTGTACCTTATGTTGTGTCAATTTGTGACCACTTAAAGTAAAGCTTTAATTGCAAGTTTTCAAAGCCTTCTCAAACTAGAGATGTCTTGGAACTATCATTGCCTGAGAAATTTCTAACCAGGCAATGCTACATTTGATATCTTGTATCTATGTCAATGCTTAAAAATTTAATGAAATCCCCTCCAGGCTATATACATGTTCTTGAGAATGCAGTCCACAACAGGAAAAAAAAGATTCCCCATCTTTGCATCAAGACTA